>NC_053389.1:564602839-564726928 GCF_905171765.1 Bufo bufo | reverse complement strand
TAATGTTGCTGATGTCAGCCATGGCTATTAAAAAATTGCAGCAAATGTCATAGGTATTTGGGATGTGGAAACGTTACACAGGATAAATACCGCAGATAATGTCGCTTATGTCAGCAGCGGCTAATATAAAATTACAGGGAATGTCAATGGTATTTTGGATGTGGAAACTTTACACAGGAGAAATACCGCAGATAATGTCGCTGATGTCAGCAGCGGCTAATATAAAATTACAGGGAATGTCACAGGTATTTTGGATGTGGAAACGTTACATAGGAGAAATACTGCAGATAATGCTGCTGATGTCAGCAGCGGCTAATATAAAATTATAGGGAATGTCACAGGTATTTTGGATGTGGAAACGTTACACAGGAGAAATTCCGCAGATAATGTCTCTGATGTCACCAGCGTCTAATAAAAACTTACAGGGAATGTCACAGATATTTTGGATGTAGAAACGTTACACAGGAGATGTACCCCAGGTAATGTCACTGTCCGCAGCGGACACCGTCTACGGAAAAAGTACACTGGATGTCACTGATATTTTTTGGATGTGCACACATTACACTGTAGATATAGCGCAGCTAATGTCACTGTCCGCAGCGGAAACCGCCTACGGAAAAAGTACACTGGATGTCACAGATATTTTTGGGATGCGCACACGTTACACAGGAGATGTAGCGCAGATAATGTCCCTTTCTCCAGCAGCCTAACTATTGCACGCTATTTAGCGCAGGATGCGCTAAAAATAGATATTGCTGCCCCACACAATAGTCCTTAAAAGGAATTTTGGGTCTGAAAAGTTTTAGCAATTTATCGCAGGCTGCGCTAAAAATATATATTGCTGCTGCCACACACAACAATAGTCCTTAAATGGACTTTTGGGTCTCTGACAAGTTTTTCTAATGAAAAAAAGAAAATTTCACTCCCTACACTATCTTTCCCTTCTTCAGAACAGCTATCCCTGACTAACACAGAGCCGAACACGTGTCATCGGGTGCTATATAGCACCCGATGACGCGTTCTGGCCAGTCAATTACTGTAATGCCAGTAATCAACATGGCTACAGCATTACAGTGAAGGGCAGCAATTACCTGCACATTTATTTGCTGCTTAGCAGCCGCCATGTGCAGAGCATCGGGATACTCGAGCCGAACTGGTTTTCGGCCGAGCATGCTCAATCAAGACTACTTATGAGTATAAAGGTAAATAAATATCTAACCTGAAGAAAACTCATAATGTATTAGTTATCATACAATGTAAATAGAAGCAAAATGTCATGGATGAGATTTGCAGATAGCTGGAACTTATAAATAAATGAGCGACTGGCTTGATCCCAAACTAAGGAGCTATTAGGTGAGCCCTATAAAACCCTAAGAGCTCTCCCTGAATGCTATGCACAAAGAAGGGTCTCGATGGTAGACGATTGCATGCCCACATACCTAAGCCTGTGTGACACCTGAAAACCCTATAATAGTGAGGGGACACGACCGCCGGCTCCCTGCACTTAATACGGAGGGAGTCAGGGTCACCTAGAATCAAGCCAGCAAGCAAACACAATAAAGTAAAGGACTTATCTGAGCAAACAGCAGACGCAGCCTCCAGCAGTAAACACTTCATCCAGGAAGTAGTATAAACTGCAAAGTGAGGCAGTATGGGAGGGAATATAAAGGAAGACGATTATGTCTAAATAAGTGACACCTGGCAGAAGGAAAGGAGATGAGAAAGTGAAACCAAAACAAAGAACATCATACAAGAGGTAGAGAAGAACGTCTGCCAGACCTTCTCACAGAAGTGGCAGTGACACAAAAAGAAAAATCACCAAAATTTCAAGCAATAATTAAAATTAGATGGTGTCGTTTCTGAAGAAATTACAGTATGTTGGCTTGAAATCTGATTAACTGCTTGTGGCTCCACCCACTTTTTTAAATTTTAACCCAAGTCACCCAATGACTGACTGTCCAAAATTTGAGAACCCTGCCATTAACAGTCAAAGAGTGGCAGTAATTAAAATTTTCCCTTATAAAATGATCGGCTGAAATGTGATTGGCTGTTAAAGGCTCCACCAAATAACAGCTTTTTACATTTTCTCATTCAAGTCAATAGGGAAAATCCGATTGGTTGTTTGTGGCTCCGCCCACTTTTTAAATTTGAATTCTCGTCACCCAGTAATCGAGTGTACCAAGTTTGAAGAACCTGCCATTAACAGTGTAAGAATGGCAGCAATTTAAATATTCCCATTAAAAAGCACTAGGTAATATTTGATTATTTTTTTATTTATTCTAAGCCCAGTCACTCAGTCATGGTCTATGCCAAGATTGGGGCCTCTGACTTTAAAACTGTGAGAATGGCAGTATTTGAAAGTTTTACATTGAAGTCAATAGGTGAAATCTGATTGGCTGTTTTAGGCTCCACCCACTTTTCCTAAATTTTGACCGCAGTCACACAGTGAGTAATTGTGCTCAAATCTGATTGGCTGTTGTTGCCCTGGCCCTTTGTTTCCTAATTGAGAACCACAGTCACCCAGTGACTAACACTTTAAGGTTTGGGAATTATGGCATTTAACGTGTAAAAAGGGCAGCAGTTTTATTGTTTTCTATTGAAAATCAATGAGTGAATTTTGATTGGTTGTTGGTGGCTCCACCCACTTTTTCTAACTTTGAAGTGGAAACACCCAATGACCACATTTGTGATATTTGAGGTCCATGACATAAATAATGTGAGAATGGCAGCATTTTTAGTTTTTCCAATTTAAATCAAATAAATCTGATTGGTTGTTTTTGGCCCCGCCCACTTTTAAGAATTTTAAACCCAGTCCTCTAGTGACCAACTGTGCCAAGTTTGAGGACCCTGCCATTAACAGTCTAAGAGCAGCGGCAGTTTTTTAAATTAAAATCTGATTGGTTGTTTGTGGCTCCACCCACTTTTTAGAGTCCCCAAAATGTGACAGGAATTTTCAGGTTGACCCCATGACTAAGTGACCCAAGTTTGGTGAGTTTAACTTCAAAGCTGTACGAGTGGCAAAAGTTTACAATTTTCCAATGAAAGTCTATAACAAAAAGTGGGGTCTTTGGGTGACCGTCCCCAGGGGCCCGGAGGGTAGGATCAGTTAACAAAGCACAAGCAACCTATTCAGGTATTTGCCGAACAAGTGTTCAAAGTTTGGTATTTGTACTCCTAAAACTGTGGGAGGAGTAGCGTATAGAAAAAAGCTAAATTTTCATGGGTCCGTGGTATGTCATATTTTTTTGCCGTGTGGAACAACAGAAAGAAACACCACGGAAGCACTCTGTAGTGCTTCCGGTGTTCCGTTCCATTACTCCATTCCGCATCTCTGGAATTGCGGACCCATTCAAGTGAATAGGTCCGCATCCGTGGATTGCCGACCCGCCATTTGTGGGCCGCAATACGGCCACGGCCGCCCAACGCATGTGTGCATGAGGCCTAATGCTGTGGGTGACAAGTAAAGTGCCATAACAGCTGATAAAAACAAACCTGAGAGGCCAAAAATCAGCCCTAATGTAATCCCAGTGTACCCTATCGAATGCCTTCTCTGCATTCAATGGTAGGAGCAGAGAATGCGTTCGAGTGGCCTGCACCACATCCAACAAATCAATGAATCTTTTCGTTCCATCGGAAGATTAGTGGTTTTTAACTAAGCCTATTTGGTCGATATTGATAATATTTGGGAGGATGTCCACTAATCTCGAGGCTAATATTTTAGTGTATATTTTTAAGTCCGTATTTAGTAAGGAAATTGGTCTGAAGTTTGAACGTTTATCTGAAGACTTGCCTGGTTTAGGAAGCTCTATAATTAGAGCTTGGAGCATATCTGGGGGAATATGTCCCATTTGTGTTATTCGAGGAAAAGTTAATTGCAAATAAGGGGAAAGAATGTGGGCATGATGCTTATAATATACATTGGTAAGACCATCAGGACCAGGGGTTTTGTTCAGTTTTAAAGACGAAATAGACTGCAATATTTCACTAGAAGAGATTTCTTTATTGAGAGAGCTTAGTTGTTGAATGGTTATATTGGGGAGAGAAATGGATTCCAGGAATCTGTTTATACTCTCATTGTCTGGGTGCGGACCAGGAGAATATTCACTAAGGTTCTATAAGTCACGATTGTATTTTGCAAACTCTTCAAGATTAGTTTGGGGTTGAAACCATTATTGTTCTCTCGTTCATACATTAAGGGGATTCTAGATTTGACTTCTTTGGTTTTAATTCTTCTAGCTAGTTGTTTGTTTGCTCTATTCCCTTGAATGTAATGGTGGGCTTCAGTTCTGTGAAGGTGGAAATCATAGTTATTTTGAAGGTGTAATTAATTGGTAGCGTGCATTTTTAAGCTTTAATAGGGTATCATGCTGAAAAGTGCTTTGAAATTCCTCTTCTAACCTGTTGATATTTGCTGTTAGGGAGTCAATGATTTCTGATCTTTTCCTTTTTTGAATAGAGGCCATTTTCAGAAAATGACCTCTTATGAATGCTTTATGTGCACACCATAGAGTAGTGTAGGAAATCATGTTGTTATCATTCAATTGAAAGAATTCCGCTAGAGTTGATGTATTTGTTTCTTGAAAGCGAGCATTGGTCAAGAGAGAGTTATTTAAATGACAATGAGAGGTATAAGGAGAACTAAACTGTTCACGTATGTTTAGTGTGGTAGGGGCATGATCTGACCAAGTTATAGAGACAATAGAGACTTCAGATGCTTTTTGTAGCAACCATTTGTCAGATATAAATAGATCTATTCTTGAGTAAGATCTGTGAGGGTTTGAGAAAAAAGTAAAGTCTCTTTCACTGAGCAAAATAGAGTTTAAAGTTTGGAGGTGCCTTCAGTATTGTGGGAGGGGTTCTTATCTAATATAGGGTTCAGGTAGAAAAGCCACTATTAGGTCTTTTAGAAAATCTTGTACCTGTGAGTCAAGTATTGGTATATTTCTGAAGCGAACATTATTCTGCCTTGAGCGATCCTCCAAATCAGCCAGTTTTATTTTAATGGCAGCAATATCTTCTTCCATTGCATTATTGGTATCAACTAGGTTGTTGTGGGCTATGCCAAACTCCTCCATTTTATCTTCTAAATGCACAGTGCACTCCCCAATTGCAACCAGGTCCACATGTATAGCAGATATGGTTTCTTTTATATCTTGGTGAATAGAGCTTTTAAGCTCTTCAACATGGATCTCACTTCTTGCAAGGGGACTTGAGAGTTTGGTGGAGTTCCCTGGTTAGACCTTTGTGAAGTGTAAGCAGATAATGTGGAGTTACTCACAGTTAGAGTAGTCGATTCATGTAGATGTGAAAAGCGCTGTTGTGGTGAGTTCACAGCCGCCTTTGGTGACACCTTAGAAGGAGAGCCGCTTGGGATGCTCTCAGATGATGAGGCACTTTCCGTTTGGCGGGAGTCGGCGCCATCTTGTGAATTCATGTGCGCAGGCTGAAAGAAGGCTGTGAGTTTAGATGGACTTTTTTTCCTCCCTCTGGTCATGGTGCTGGACTGACCGGGTGTTGCCAGGATTAGGTTAGATCCCCCATAGCTGTGAAAATGCTTGTCTGCTATGATATATTTGAGCCGCTTTGTAGCTTGGTGCGGAACTCCTCACTTAAGCGTCCTCTCTGCTTGGCATCCAGCCACGCCCCGGGTGATATTCCAAAACTGCAATTAATAGTTTCTTCTCCAGCACTCCATAAAAAAAAATATCCTTTATTAAAAACACTATACAAAACTTCTTGCAAAAACAATGTAAAATGGCCATTTATTTTGGGATGAGATTTATTTTTGATGGACTTCTGGAGAAAAAACTCTTCATTGCAATTTTTAAATTTGACTCTGATGCCTATGTTTGATCCAGGATTTTCCTTTCTGCACCCATTGTTCAGCTTTCAAAATCCCAGGATAAGTGGTGAGCATACCATATTGTATGTGTTTGCTACTTTTATGAGGGGCATCTCTAGCTTATACACCTGGACACTGTTGTGAGTTATATATTTTCAGATACACTATTTGAAGTAATATGTAGCTGCTACTTTGCGTTGGGACTAGGGTTGAGCGAACACCTGGAAGTTCTGGTTCGCCGGGTTCGGCCAAACCTTGCTGCAAATTTCAGGTTCGGCACCCGAACTTGACCCCGAACCCCATTCAATGGGGACCCGAACTTTGGGGCACTAAAATGGCTCTAAAAAAGTCATAGAAAGGGCTAGAGGACTGCAAAGGGAAGCAAAAGAGGGATAAGAGCAGGACAATTGCCCTACAAACAAATGTGAATTGTAGCTGGCCAGCTAAGACCTGTCCTAGGTTGCTAGTATAGCTTATATGTTTATGCAGCTTGACCTGCTAATAACCTTAATACAGTTCCTATGTTTATGTGTTAGAGACAATAGCAGAGTTATTTACTGTGACATCATGTTTTGGATGTCATATAACTGTTATATTTTGTGTTCACAGAAGCAGAAAAAGATAATATGCCTTTAAGATTCATTTTGTAATGTAAGGTAAGCTCAGTGACACAGCAGAAACAACAGAAAGCATAGTGTTAATCTGTTGTTGCTGGGCAGAAGTCTAGACCAATCACAGCCAGCTTCTAACACAGTAAGAGTTTTCACCAATCACAGCCAGCCTCACACACAGGCTGCCTGGGAATTCCCCTAGCAGGAGCTGCTGGAATCATTACTCACCAGAGAGGAGCTGAACAAACACACAGTTCCAGTCAGAGTCCAGTTTTATGGGAACAAGAGGCCAAAAAAGTTCCACCAAACTACAAATTGCAAGCATAAAAACCAGATTCCATACAAATTGCATACAAACTGGGAACTGCTCATACCAGATTATAAGCAATTGTATACTGAAACTGCAAACGTTGAGCAAGAAGAACTATTAGTTAGACCTCAGATATACCTCTCAGAGAGATCATAAAGTGCTTAAATAACTTAAAGTGAAAGTACAGATACTCAAGAGAGAAATGTATTCACCATTTTATGTTGAATGACAAGATTGAACAGTTGAACCACCATCTTAATCATACCGCCATTTTGTGATATCTTTTCAACACGTGTTTTGTACATGGACTATCTGCTGGGGAGGCGGCAGTGTTATATATGAAGAAAAGAAAAGTTGAAGTTAATAAAGAAGTTATTTGAAGCATTTGGTGTGCTCTTTAAACCTACTGTTTTCATAGAACGGCGCTAGAGGAATTACAGAGTAATAGACAGTCTGGTTAGACTAAAAGTCAGAGATATCAAAATTCTTCTAATCCCACAGCGCAAAATGCACTTCATAGTGCTGCGCCTGCCTAGGGATAGGGAAATTAATTAAAGTAACATGGAATAAAAAAAAGTAAAAAATAATGATCTTGAACTAGAAGGCAAAGGTTAAAGTGGAGTAGGAGGTTGAGGAGGCGGTGGATGTGGAGGTGTAGGTGGAAGCGGTGGTGGAGGAGGAGGGGTTAGCCAACAATATTTTTGTAGTTTTTTTAAAAATAAATTTGGAAAGATGTAACAACAGGGCTGCGCTTGTCTGTGATCACCCTTCCTGCCGCGCTGAATACACGTTCGGACAATAGACTGGCCGCAGGGAAGGCCAGCACCTCCAAGGCGTAAAGGGCAAGCTCAGGCCAGGTGCCCAATTTGGAGACCCAGAAGTTGAATGGGGAAGACCCATCAGTCAGTATGAGTATGCCTTTGCACACGTACTGCTCCACCATGTTGCTGAAATGCTGCCTCCTGCTAAGACGTTCCATATCAGCTGGTGGTACTGGTTGTTGTGGCGTGCTGACAAATCTTTTTCACAATTCGGCCATGCTAACCCTTCCTTCTGAGGTGCTGGCGGGTCCCCAGCTGTGTTGGTGACTTCTTCCTCCTCCTCTGCCTTCGCCTTGTGCTTCCACTGAGCCCCCGGTGTCAGGTGGAAATGCCATTAGCAGCATGTCTACCATCGTGCGCTTGTACTCGCGCATCTTCCGATCACGCTCCAGTGACAGAATTAAGGACAGCACGGTGATCCAGCAGGGGGGGCACCCACTAATTAGCACTGGTTAGAATGTGGGGTACTCGGCGGTCATTGCGCAGGCACTAGAGCATGTAGCCGCTCATGTGTGCAAGACTGCCCAGAGGCAATGACAAATTGTCCTCTGTGGGTGGTGTATCGTCTGTATCCTCTTTATCCCCCCAACCACGGTCCAGTGATGCCCATGAGCTGCTTTGGGTGCCACCCTTCTGTGAACATGGTTCCTCCTTATCATCACCCTCCTCCTCATCCTCTAGAACTGTGCCGTGTTTGGACAATTGTATACCTGGCCTCTGTTGGTGTAGCAACCCACCCTCCGAGCCACTTGTAAATGACTGGCCTGATAACTGTGGAAATGATCCCTCTTCCTCCTCCTCTTCCTTCTGTGCCACATCCTCTTCCATCATTGCCCGAAGCGTTTTTTCAAGGAGACATAGAAGTGGGATAGTAACGCTGAGGACTGCGTCATCGGCACTGGCCATGTTGGTAGAGTACTCGAAACTGCGCAACACAGCACACACATCCCGCATGGAGTCCCACTTGTTGGTGGTAAAATTGTGCTGTTCCGCAGAGCGACTCACCCGTGCATGCTGAAGCTGAAACTCCACTATTGCCTGCTGCTGGTCACACAGTCTCTTCAGCATGTGCAAGGTCGAGTTCCACCTTGTGGGCACGTGACATATGAGGCGGTGAGCGGGAAAGCCGAATTTACGCTGCAGCGCAGATAGGCGAGCAGCAGCAGGGTGAGAACGCTGAAAGTGCGCACAGACGGAGCGCACTTTCTGCAGCAGCTCTGACATATCGCGGTAATTTTTCAGGAACCTCTGCCCCACCAAATTCAGCACATGCGCCAGGCAAGGGATGTGCGTCAAACCGGCTAGGCCCAGAGCTGCTACGAGATTTCGCCCATTATCGCACACCACCGGACTTGAGGCTCAGTGGCACCAACCACTCTTCGGTCTGCTGTTCCATGCCCATCCACAGGTCCTGCGCGGTGTGGGGTTTTTCCCCCAAACAGATGAGTTTCAAAACAGCCTGCTGTCGTTTCCACCTGGCTGTGCTGAAGTTGGTGGTGAAGGTGTTACGCTGACCAGATGAGGAGGTGGTAGAGGAGGAAGCAAAGTAGGAGGAGGAGGCAACAGGAGGCAAAGAGAAACATCCTGCAATCCTCGGTGGCGGAAGGACATGCGCCAAACTGCTATCCTCCTCAGGCCCAGCCGCCACTGCATTTACCCAGTGTGCAGTTAGGGAGATATAACGTCCCTGCCCGTGCTTACTGGTCCACGTATCGGTGGTCATGTGGACCTTGCCACAGATGGCATTTTGCAGTGCACACCTAATTTTGTCTGCCACTTGGTTTTGCAGGGTGGGGGTGGCTCGCCTGGAAAAGTAGTGGCGGCTGGGAACCACGTAAGTTTTTTAAAAGTCTCAGCATTTCAAAGGCCAGGAATTTTGAAATACTGGCAATCAGGTCCAGGGATTTCGGGTGTGTACGGGGGATATTCCTCTTTCTCTCCAGTGTTTGGGAGATGGACAGCTGAACGCTTCCATGGGACATTGTGGAGATGCTTATTGACGGTGACGGATGTGGTGGCGTTGCTGCCACATCCTCTGTTTGCGGGGTGGCAGGTGCCACTATCACTCCAGAGGGGGAGGAAGAGGCCGAGACTGCAGCAGAAGAGGGACCAGGAGGAGCCTGTGATCTTTTGTGGTTTTTGAGGTGTTTACTCCACTGCAGCTCATGCTTTGCATTTATATGCCTGGTCATGCAGGTGGTGCTCAGGTTTAGAACATTTATGCCTCGCTTCAGACTCTGATTGCACAGCGTACAAACCACTTGTGTTTTGTCGTCAGCACATTGTCTGAAGAACTGCCATGCCAGGGAACTCCTTGGAGCTAGCTTTGGTGTGCACAGTCCCTGGGTGCGGTGGGCAGTAGCATGCGTACTGGCTAGTGGACGGCCACTCTGCTTTAGCACACTGCCCCATCTTTTGCTGCGTGGCTGGTGCTGTGTGACCACCACCTTTTCCTCCAAACTGCACACGTCACTCGCATGACCTTGATTCCATGTGGGGTCTAGGACCTCATCATCGTCCACATCATCTTCCACCCACTCTTCACCCCTGCCCTCATTGCGGGTCTGCACACTGCAGAAAGCCGCAGCGGTTGGCACCAGTGTTTCGTCATCATCAGAGATATGCTGCGGTAATCCTCTCATGTCCACATCCTGAAACATAAGTGGTTGGGCATCAGTGCACTCAATCTCTTCCACTTCTCGAGCAGGGCTATGTGGACGGCCCTTGGAAACCCTGCCAGCAGAGTCATCAAAAAGCATAAGAGACTGCTGCATGACTTGGGGCTCAGACTGCTTGCCGAGATGCCCATGGGCTGCAGGTGCCAATTCTGCGCTTTCAGCAAGGGACCGGGTGGGAGACAATGAGAAGGAACTGGAGGCACTGTCAGTCACCCAATCTACTACCGCCTCTACTTGTTCTGGCCTCACCATTCGTACACCGGTAATCGGGCCTACAAAATAATGCTGAATGTTTTGTCACCTATGTGCAACTGAGGAAGGTGTTTCATTTGGGCGTGTAGCTGGCACAGATCGACTATGTCCTCTCCCTGCAACAGGAGCTCCACCAACCCCAGCAGAACCACGACCAGGACCACATCCCTTATTTGATGCTCTCCTCATTCTTTGAGGTCACCCACTGAACTAACAGACAGATTAAATATATTATTTCCTCTGTCACATATGCAGTGCAGGTGTACTTCACGCAATAAATGGGTATATGACGCGCACCTAACTAACAGACGGATTAACTATATCAATTTCCCTATCACGTATGTAGTGCAGGTGTACTTCACGCAATAAGTGGGTATATAACGTGCACCTAACAGACGGATTAACTATATCAATTTCCCTGTCACGTATGCATTGCAGGTGTACATCACGCAATAAATAGGTATATGACATGCACCTAACTAACACACGGATTATCTATATTATTTTCCCTTTCACGTATGCAGTGCAGGTGTACTTCACGCAATAAATGGGTATATGACGTGCACCTAACTAACACACGGATTATCTATATTATTTTCCCTTTTACGTATGCAGTGCAGGTGTACTTCACGCAATAAATGGGTATATGACGTGCACCTAACTAACACACGGATTATCTATATTATTTTCCCTGTCATGTATGCAGTGCAGGTGTACTTCATGAAATAAATGGGTGTATGACGTGCATCTACTGTAACTAACAGACGGATTAACTATATCAATTTCCCTGTCACATATGCAGTGCAGGTGTACTTCACGCAATAAATGGGTATATAATGTGCACCTAACTAACAGATGGATTAACCATATCAATTTTCCTGTCACGTATGTAGTGCAGGTGTACTTCACGCAACAAATGGGTATATAATGTGCACCTAACTAACAGACAGATTAACTATATCAATTTCCCTGTCTCGTATGCAGTGCAGGTGTATTTCCCGCAATAAATGGGTATATGACATGCACCTAACAGACGGATTAACTATTATATTTCAGAGGTACAAAGTAAAATGTTGCATTGCACCCACCCAAATAAATCGCTGTAGGTCACCCACAGAATTAACAGCCAGATTTATGATTAGCTTTCTGTGTCAGGGGTGCAAAGATGCTGTATTGCACCCATCAAAAAAATCGCTGTAGGTCACCTACAGAATTAACAGCCAGATTTATGATTTGCTTTCTGTGTCAGGGGTGCAAAGATGGTGTATTGAACCCACAAAAAAATCGTACTACCACTGTCCCTCACTTCAGCTGCCTGCTTTATGTCCCTTCACTACTGAGAGCGGATGGGCGGTGCTACACGTGATCCAGCTTATATAGAGGCTGGGTTACATGATGCCCTGGCCAATCACAGCCATGCTATTAGTAGGCATGGCTATGATGGCTTCTAAGGGCACACAGCTTAAAAGCTTGTTGATTGGCTGCTCTGCAGCATTTTAAAAAGCTTTATTAAATGCCCGAACACCGAACTCGGGTCCAGGTACCAAAAATTTAAAAGTTTGGTACGGACCTGAACTTTACAGTTCAGGATTGCTCAACACTAGTTTGGACATCTATGACAGGCATACTATTATTAGGGGCAAATGTAAGGCCTCTTTCACATGTCAGTGAATTACAGACATCTGCTGTCCGTGGACTCCACGAACAGCACACTTACCAATTGACTTCATTAGTTTTTGACATACTGTGGGTCCTTGCTTAACCATGGAAGCATACCTTATTTTGTTTGTGATTATCGATCCCTCATGCACTTTATAGTCTAAAGGTTTGGTCCATGGTTTTCATTTATTGTTGTGAGGAGGTGTTCTGGAAAATTATTTTCAGCTTAGCAGTGTCCATGGAATACTGATGACATATAGAGGGTAAAAAACGGAGACGTGGACCAAACACAGATTCTTTGCAAACATTTTCACGGATGAACCACTGGCCATCTTGTCATAGGTATCATTATGAATGTGTGAATAAGGCCTAAGTGATAAATTTTTTATGTAATCTGTGACAAACACAATTATGAGAGACAGGTAGAAATGGGACCTGCTCTTTGTAACAGTACCTGTGTGCAAGAAAAGGACTTCAGTCAGAACCTAATATATAAAGCTGAGTGTATGTATGCATTTACAATCACAAAATTTGGTACACAGATACATCAGGTGTCCGGGAAGGTTTTATACTGGGTCTCAGCTCTCTAGCACATACCGTTCCTGAGATATTCCCAAAACATACAAATATGGCACATCACATGACCTACATTAGCCAATAGAAGCCTGTAGGTATTTCTCTTCATATCCCAACTTCATATCCAAACTCCGCTACACAGGGCCACATGTCCCTTATCAGCCAATACAAGCTCTCAGGTCCTTAGTCTCCACATTCACACAGTTTTACACCAGGTTTCCATAAAAACCCAGCCATTTTTCTTCACTGCTGCAGGTCAGCTTTAAAGGGCAAGGCGCTGTGGATGACACTGTTAAGGGAGTGGAGTGCTGTGGAGGTCACAGTTTAGGAGGGAGGTACTTAAAAACAGACTTAAAAACCCTGCCCCCAGGTCCCGCTAAGCCACGCCCCAATCCGGTTAGGCCATGCTCCTCACTCTGCAGGGATTGTAAAAATGAAGGTAAAAATCAACTTCTGTCAGCTGCAGGGGTCCGGAGGGACGGTGACTTTCTCCCTGCAGCTCACGCTCAGAGAGAACAATGCTGCTGTCTGAGAGTGAGCTGTTCAAAAGGATATCCCTGCATGAGATATTCCCAAAAATGCATTAGCCAATAGAAGCATGGTCACATGACCCTTATCAGCTAATAGAAGCTTGCAGGCCCTTACACTGCGTGCAGAATTATTAGGCAAATAAGTATTTTGACCACATCATCCTCTTTATGCATGTTGTCTTACTCCAAGCTGTATAGGCTCGAAAGCCTACTACCAATTAAGCATATTAGGTGATGTGCATCTCTGTAATGAGAAGGGGTGTGGTCTAATGACATCAACACCCTATATTAGGTGTGCATAATTATTAGGCAACTTCCTTTCCTTTGGCAAAATGGGTCAAAAGAAGGACTTGACAGGCTCAGAAAAGTCAAAAATAGTGAGATATCTTGCAGAGGGATGCAGCACTCTTAAAATTGCAAAGCTTCTGAAGCGTGATCATCGAACAATCAAGCGTTTCATTCAAAATAGTCAACAGGGTCGCAAGAAGCGTGTGGAAAAACCAAGGCGCAAAATAACTGCCCATGAACTGAGAAAAGTCAAGCATGCAGCTGCCAAGATGCCACTTGCCACCAGTTTGGCCATATTTCAGAGCTGCAACATCACTGGAGTGCCCAAAAGTACAAGGTGTGCAATACTCAGAGACATGGCCAAGGTAAGAAAGGCTGAAAGACGACCACCACTGAACAAGACACACAAGCTGAAACGTCAAGACTGGGCCAAGAAATATCTCAAGACTGATTTTTCTAAGGTTTTATGGACTGATGAAATGAGAGTGAGTCTTGATGGGCCAGATGGATGGGCCCGTGGCTGGATTGGTAAAGGGCAGAGAGCTCCAGTCCGACTCAGACGCCAGCAAGGTGGAGGTGGAGTACTGGTTTGGGCTGGTATCATCAAAGATGAGCTTGTGGGGCCTTTTCGGGTTGAGGATGGAGTCAAGCTCAACTCCCAGTCCTACTGCCAGTTTCTGGAAGACACCTTCTTCAAGCAGTGGTACAGGAAGAAGTCTGGATCCTTCAAGAAAAGCATGATTTTCATGCAGGACAATGCTCCATCACTCGTGTCCAAGTACTCCACAGCGTGGCTGGCAAGAAAGGGTATAAAAGAAGAAAATCTAATGACATGGCCTCCTTGTTCACCTGATCTTAACCCCATTGAGAACCTGTGGTCCATCATCAAATGTGAGATTTACAAGGAGGGAAAACAGTACACCTCTCTGAACAGTGTCTGGGAGGCTGTGGTTGCTGCTGCACGCAATGTTGATGGTGAACAGATCAAAACACTGACAGAATCCATGGATGGCAGGCTTTTGAGTGTCCTTGCAAAGAAAGGTGGCTATATTGGTCACTGATTTGTTTTTGTTTTGTTTTTGAATGTCAGAAATGTATATTAGTGAATGTTGAGATGTTATATTGGTTTCACTGGTAAAAATAAATAATTGAAATGGGTATATATTTGTTTTTTGTTAAGTTGCCTAATAATTATGCACAGTAATAGTCACCTGCACACACAGATATCCCCCTAAAATAGCTAAAACTAAAAACAAACTAAAAACTACTTCCAAAAATATTCAGCTTTGATATTAATGAGTTTTTTGGGTTCATTGAGAACATGGTTGTTGTTCAATAATAAAATTAATCCTCAAAAATACAACTTGCCTAATAATTCTGCACTCCCTGTAGTCTCCACATACACACAGTTTTAGATGATGTTTCCATAACAACCCAGCTATTTTTCTTCACTGCTGTAGGTCAGCTTTAAGGGGGCAGGGCGCTGTGGATGGCACTGTTAAGGGAGCGGAGTGCTGTGGAGGTCACAGATCAGGGGGCCGGTAGAGTGGTCATTCAGGCCACCCTCAAAAGACAGACTTAAAAACCCCACCCAGGTCCTGATAAGCCACACCCACTCCCACTCTGTAGCCGACGGGGATTGAAAAAATGAAGGTAAAAATCAACTTCTGTTAGCTGCAGGGGTGGGAGAGATGGTGACAGTGCTGCTGTCTGAGAGTGAGCTGTTCAAAAAAAAATCCCTGTGTCCGTCCAGGCCCTGTCTGGCCTAAAACCGGACCTCTGGCCACCCTAGGTGCAGGCTGCTGTGGAGATCACAGTTAAGAGAACGGTCCGCTATTAGGGTTCGTACCGAACTTTAGGATTTTTACACCCCGGACCAGAACCCGAACATTTCAAAAAAAGTTTGTGTTCGGGTTCGGTGTTCGGCGCTTTCTTGGCTCTTTTTGAAAGGCTGCAGAGCAGCCAATCAACAAGCGTTTAACTCTGTGCCCTTAGAAGCCATCACAGCCATGCCTACTAATGGCATGGCTGTGATTGGCCAGTGTAGCATTTGACCCAGCCTCTATATAAGCTGGAGTCACGTAGTGCTGCACGTCACTCTGCTGTGCTTAGTGTAGGGAGAGGATGCTGCTGGTGATTTCAGGGAGAGAATAGGAGAGAACCTTTGCTCAAAACGTGAATCTAACTCAGCGATCTACATACATTGTGTTGTTTGGGTGCAGTGTACAATTTTTTTATCCTGCCCTGAGCCCAGTGACCGAAAAAAAATAACTTTTATAAGTCAGTTGGGTGGGCGGCGGCGGCGGCGGCCATTTTATGCAAGCTCAGTGCACCAGCACTGCATCTGAGCTTTTTGGGACATTGAAATCCAAGCTTTAAAAACAGCACAAATAATCTGTTTGTAAAAAAAATCACCAATTTTTTGGGCAATTCACTACATCTGGTGCATTTGCAGGCTTAGTCAGTGTGCAATTTTGGATAGAAATACAGCCAAAATTTTCTGGGTTTTTAAAAACCACACTTTTCTGCCAAAAAATACTATTTTCCAGATCTGCAAGTGTTAAATTCAAGTTTAATATATACAGCTTTCCTATTCTGTTACCAAAAAAACACTTTTTTGGCAATATATAACATCTGGATTAGTGAGTGTGCAATTTAAGCTAGAATTACAGCCATCATTTTCAGATTTTTTTTTAAACATACTTTTTTGCCAAAAAACACTATTTTCCAGATCTGCAAGTGCTAAATTCAAGTTTAATATATACAGCTTTCATATTCTGTTACAAAAAAAAAAGCACTTTTTTGGCAATATACAACATCTGGATTAGTCAGTGTGCAATTTAAGCTAGAAATACAGCCATTATTTTCTGGGTTTTTAAAAACACACTGTTTTGCCAAATACTACTATTTTAGTCAGTGTGCAATTTAAGATGGAAATACAGGCATAATTCTCTGGATTTTTAAAAACACATTTTTTTGGGCCAAAAAACAGTATTTTTCTGATCTGCAAGTGTTAAATTCAAGTTTAATATATACAGTTTTCATATTCTGTTACCAAAAAATAACTTTTGGGGCAAGATACAACATCTGGATTAGTGAGTGTGCAATTTAAGCTAGAAATACAGCCATAATTTTCTGGATTTTTAAAAACACAATTTTTTGCCAGATTCCACTATTTTTCTGGCCTTGCAGCATCAGCACGTTTGAAATTCCAGGGTTATATACTGCTGTCAAATTCAGTTATTAAACAAACACCTGTTTGGGCAAAAAAAAATTGTTGGCAGCCTTTGCTGCAGATGTCATTTTGAGATACATACTGTCTTTCTATTAAATTTCTAGTTATTTGAAATAAAGCCATTTTGGGCACAATTCTTTGATAACTTCCTAGTGTGGATCAGGGCGTGTGAGATACACCCTTCAAATACAGGGCTTCTATTCAGGTATTTAAAATACAGCCATTTTGGGCAAACTAATTTAATTGCGACCTAGTGTGGATCAGGGCGTGTGAGATACACCCTGTATATACAGGGCTTATATTCTTCTATAAATAAAACACCCATTTTGGGGCAAAATACACAATGTATATACAGGGGTTCTATTCAGGTATTTGAAATACAGCTATTTCGGGCAAACAAAATTAAAAGAAGGCCTAGTCTGGTTCAGGGCGTGTGAGATACACCCTTTAAATAGAGGGGTTTGATTATTTTATTAATAAAACACCTTTTATTGTGTAAAATACTAAATTTTTCAGGCCTTGCGCATCAGCACGTTTGAAATTCCAGGGTTATATACTGCTGTCATATTCAGTTATTAAACTAACACGCGTTTGGAAAAAAAAAAAAATTTGGCAGCCTATGCTGCAGATGTCATTGTGAGATACACCCTTTAAATACAGGGGTTCTATTCAGGTATTTGAAATACCGCCATTTGGTGCACAAATCTTTAATTGAGGCCTAGTGTGGGTCAGGCCATGTGAGATACACCCTGTATATACAGGACTTATATTCTTCTATTAACCACTTAAGGACCACAGGTTTATACGCCCCTAGTGACCAGGCCCTTTTTTACAAATCGGCACTCCACAACTTTAGCGGTTTATTGCTCGGTCATGCAACTTACCACCCAAATGAATTTTACCTCCTTTTCTTCTCACTGATAGAGCTTTCATTTGGTGGTATTTCATTGCTGCTGACATTTTTACTTTTTTTGTTATTAATCGAAATTTACCGATTTTTTTGCAAAAAAATGACATTTTTCACTTTCAGTTGTAAAATTTTGCAAAAAAAAAAAACGACATCCATATATAAATTTTTTTCAAAATTTATTGTTCTACATGTCTTTGATAAAAAAAAAATGTTTGGGTAAAAAAAAAAATGGTTTGGGTAAAAGCTATAGCGTTTGCAAACTATGGTACAAAAATGTGAATTTCCGCTTTTTAAAGCAGCTCTGACTTTCTGAGCACCTGTCATGTTTCCTGAGGTTCTACAATGGCCAGACAGTACAAACACCCCACAAATGACCCCATTTCTGAAATGGTCGGTGAAACACTAAAGGTGCTCTTTGGAATGTGGGCCCCTTTGCCCACCTAGGCTGCAAAAAAGTGTCACACATCTGGTATCGCCGTACTCAGGAGAAGTTGGGCAATGTGTTTTGGGGTGTCTTTTTACATATATCTATGCTGGGTGAGAGAAATATCTCGGCAAAAGACAACTTTTCCCATTTTTTTATACAAAGTTGGCATTTGACCAAGATATTTATCTCACCCAGCATGGGTATATGTAAAATGACACCCCAAAACACATTCCCCAACTTCTCCTGAGTACGGTGATACCACATGTGTGACACTTTTTTGCAGCCTAGGTGGGCAAAGGGGCCCACATTCCAAAGAACACCTTTAGGATTTCACCGGCCATTTTTTACAGATTTTAATTTCAAACTACTTCGCAGGCATTTGGGCCCCTAAAATGCCAGGGCAGAATAACTACCCCACAAGTGACCCCATTTTGGAAAGAAGACACCCCAAGGTATTCCGTGAGGGGCATGGCGAGTTCCTAGAATTTTTAATTTTTTGTCACAAGTTAGCGGAAAATGATGATTTTTTTTTTCTTACAAAGTCTCATATTCCACTAACTTGTGACAAAAAATAAAAACTTCCATGAACTCACTATGCCCATCACGAAATACCTGGGGGTGTCTTCTTTCCAAAATGGGGTCACTTGTGGGGTAGTTATACTGCCCTGGCATTTTAGGGGCCCGAATGCATGAGAAGTAGTTTGAAATCAAAATCTGTAAAAAATGGCTGGTGAAATCCGAAAGGTGCTCTTTGGAATGTGGGCCCCTTTGCCCACCTAGGCTGCAAAAAAGTGTCACACATGTGGTATCGCCGTACTCAGGAGAAGTTGGGCAATATGTTTTGGGGTGTCATTTTACATATACCCATGCTGGGTGAGATAAATATCTCGGCAAAAGACAACTTTTCCCATTTTTTTATACAAAGTTGGCATTTGACCAAGATATTTCTCTCACCCTGCATGGGTATATGTAAAAAGACACCCCAAAACACATTGCCCAACTTCTCCTGAGTACGGCGATACCAGATGTGTGACACTTTTTTGCAGCCTAGATGCGCAAAGGGGCCCACATTCCTTTTAGGAGGGCATTTTTAGACATTTAAATCCCAGACTTCTTCTCACGCTTTAGGGCTCCTAAAATGCCAGGGCAGTATAAATACCCCACATGTGACCCCATTTTGGAAAGAAGACACCCCAAGGTATTCAATGAGGGGCATGGCGAGTTCATCTAATTTTTTTTTTTTTGCCACAAGTTAGCGGAAATTGATTTTTATTTTATTTTTTTCAGGAAGTCTCCCTTTCCGCTAACTTAGGACAAAAATTTCAATCTTTCATGGACTCAATATGTCCCTCAGCGAATACCTTGGGGTGTCTTCTTTCCGAAATGGGGTCACATGTGGGGTATTTATACTGCCCTGGCATTTTAGGGGCCCTAAAGCGTGAGAAGAAGTCTGGAATATAAATGTCTAAAAAAATTTACGCATTTGGATTCCGTGAGGGGTATGGTGAGTTCATGTGAGATTTTATTTTTTGACACAAGTTAGTGGAATATGAGACTTTGTAAGAAAAAAATAAAATAAAAAGTTTCCGCTAACTTGGGCCAAAAAAAATGTCTGAATGGATCCTAACAGGGGGGTGATCAATGACAGGGGGGTAATCAATGACAGGGGGGTGATCAGGGAGTCTATATGGGGTGATCACCCCCCTGTCATTGATCACCACCCCTGTAAGGCTCCATTCAGACGTCCGAATGTTTTTTACGGATCCACGGATACATGGATCGGATCCGCAAAACACATATGGACATCTGAATGGAGCCTTAAAGGGGGGTGATCAATGACAGGGGGGTGATCAATGACAGGGGGGTGATCAGGGAGTCTATATGGGGTGATCACCCCCCTGTCATTGATCACCCCCCTGTAAGGCTCCAGTCAGATGTCCGTATGTGTTTTGCGGATCCGATCCATGTATCAGTGGATCCGTAAAAATCATACGGACGTCGGAATGGAGCCTTACAGGGGGGTGATCAATGACAGGGGGTTGATCAATGACAGGGGGGTGATCAGGGAGTCTATATGGGGTGATCACCCCCCTGTCATTGATCACCCCCCTGTAAGGCTCAATTCAGACGTCCGTATGTTTTTTACGGATCCACGGATACATGGATCGGATCCGCAAAACACATACGGACATCTGAATGGAGCCTTACAGGGGGGTGATCAATGACAGGGGGGTAATCAATGACAGGGGGGTGATCAGGGAGTCTATATGGGGTGATCACCCCCCTGTCATTGATCACCACCCCTGTAAGGCTCCATTCAGACGTCCGTATGTTTTTTTACGGATCCACGGATACGTGGATCGGATCCGCAAAAATCATACGGACATCTGAATGGAGCCTTACAGGGGGGTGATCAATGACAGGGGGGTGATCAATGACAGGGGGGTGATCAGGGAGTCTATATGGGGTGATCACCCCCCTGTCATTGATCACCCCCCTGTAAGGCTCCATTCAGATGTCCGTATGAGTTTTGCGGATCCGATCCATGTAAGGCTCCATTCAGACGTCCGTATGTGTTTTGCGGATCAGATCCATATATCAGTGGATCCGTAAAAATCATACGGACGTCTGAATGGAGCCTTACAAGAGGGTGATCAATGACAGGGGGGTGATCAATGACAGGGGGGTGATCAGGGAGTCTATATGGGGTGATCAGGGTTGAATAAGGGGTTAATAAGTGACAGGGGGGGGTGTAGTGTAGTGGTGCTTGGTGCTACATATTACTGAGCTACCTGTGTCCTCTGGTGGTCGATCCAAACGAAAGGGACCACCAGAGGACCAGGTAGCAGGTATGCTAGATGCTGTTATCAAAACAGCGTCTAATATACCTGTTAGGGGTTAAAAAAATCGCATCTCCAGCCTGCCAGCGAACGATCGCCGCTGGCAGGCTGGAGATCCACTCGCTTACCTTCCGATCCTGTGAACGCGCGCCTGTGTGCGCGCGTTCACAGGAAATCTCGGCTCACGCGAGATGACGCCAATCGGCATTAATGTAGCCTGGGAGAGCCGCCGCAATGACGCCTTTCGGCGTTAGGTGTGCGACAAGAGGTTAATAAAACACCCATTTTGGGGCAAAATAAAAAATTGTTGCGCCCTTGCAGCATCAGCGCGTTTGAAATTCCAGGGTTATATACTGCTGTCATATTCAGTTATTAAACTAACACCAGTTTGGGCAAAAAAAATTTAGTTGGCAAACTTTGCTGCTGATGTCATTGTGAGATACACCCTTTAAATGCAGGGGTTATATTCAGGTATTTGAAATACCGCCATTTGGTGCACAAATCTTTAATTGAGGCCTAATGTGGGTCAGGCCGTGTGAGATACACCCTGCATATACGTACAGGGCTTATATTATTCTATTAATAAAACACCCATTTTGACGCGAAATACAAAATTGTTGCGCCATTGCAGCATCAGCACGTTTGAAATTCCAGGGTTATATACTGCTGTCATATTCAGTTATTTTAAGGGGACTGGGTGCTGTGAAAATCACTGTTAAGGAGATGGGGTACTGTGGAGGTCACTAATAAAGGGGTCACTGCTGTGGAGGTCATTGTTAAAGGGGCGAGCTGCTGTGGAGGTCCTTTTAGAGGGGTGGGATGCTGTTGAGGTCACTGTTAAAGGGGCGGACTCTGTGGAGGTCTCTGATAAGGGGACAGAGAACTGTGGAGGTCACAGTTAAGGGGACAGTCTGCTATGGAGGTCAGTGTTCAGGGGCAGGGTGCTGTAGGGGTAATTGTTAAGGGGGAAGGGTGTTGTGGACGTCACATTTTAAGGGAACAGAGCTCTGTAGAGGTCACTGTTAAGGGGGCGGGTTATTGTGGAAATCACTGTTAACGAGATAGAGTACTGTGGAGGTCACTAATAGAGGGGGGGCCGCTGTGAAGGTCACTGTTAAAGGTTAGGGCACTGTGGATGTTACAGTTAAGTGGGCAGGCCACTGTAGAGGTCACTGTTAAAGGGGCGGGGTATTGTAGATGTCACTGTTATAGTGGATACTTTCAATATCTTTTAACCGCCTCCGGACTGCCTAACGCAGGATCGCGTTCCGGAGGCGGCAGCTGCAGGCAGAGTCATGCATATACGCGTCATCTCGCGAGATGCGAGATTTCGCTCAAAGCCGGCCCGCGCATGCGCATCGCGGGCCGGCAAAAGTTAGAGGAGTATTTCGTCAGCAACCTGCCAGCCAATGATCGTCGCTGGCAGGTTGCTGATTTTTAAAAAATCGAATCACAAGCCATCTAACACCTTATATTTATAAATATAAGGTGTTAAATGGCTTCTCTGCTCCTCTGCTGGTTCTTTTGGTCGGTTGGTTCCGGCAGAGGAGCAGACATCACAGTGAGTACCCACCCACACCACACTTAGCCCCCAGATCACCCCCCATCACCCCAATTAACCTCTTGATCACCCCTGTCAATCACTAGTGAAAGGGAAAAAAGTGATCAGTGTAAACTGTCACTTTTTTTTCCCACTAGTATTGACTGTTAGGTTTTAGGATAGTTTAGGCCCCTTGGTTAGGTAGTTAGCGTCAGTTAGCGCCCAGCCCACCGCACCGCAGTCACTGATTCGCTAATTAGCGTATCGCTAATCAGCATTTGTACTTTTATAGTATCTGTAAGTGATCAAAACTGATCACAGTCAGATCTATAATAGTATTAGTGTCACCTTAGTTCGCCCTCCACCCAAAACGCAGTGTTTGCCCGATCAGGCCTGATCGGTCGCCCACACGTGCGTTCACCCACGCCCGCCCCACCGCAGTGACAAAATTTTTTATTTTTTTTGATCACTGCACAATCACTTTACAAGCGCTGCGGCGATAAAAAAATTAGTTTTGATATTTTTTATCAATTGCAGCGGCCTCCGGTACTTCGCTAGCCTCCCATTTGTAAGACAGGCTTGCTTTTTTTCTTGGGTAGTCTCAGGGAATACCCCTAAATTTAGTTGTCCAAATGTCAAACAGGGGGTATTCTTCTGAAGAGGCCTACAGGCTTCTGACCCAGTCGGATGAGGAATGGGAACCCTCATCTGACGAATCTAGTGGTCAGAATATGAACCTGTAGAAAGCAGTGGCAGTCTGACCCAAAGTTCGGACGAGGAGGTTGAGGTCCCTGATAGCACCAGGCGTACCCGGCCCCTTGTTGCTAGACCACAGGTTGCGCAGGATTGGCTTCAAGGGCAGCAGAGTGGGGCTGGCGCTGTCGGATTATGTGGTGAGGCATACACCAGCAGCGCAGCCCTCCCTGGACCTAGTACCAGCACTGCCGTACAACATGGTGAAGTGACAAGCACCAGAAGGGCAGTTGAAGCTGGTATGGTGGCACGTGCAATAGTTACCCCGTCGCAGCCACCGCACAGACAGGCCCGTAGAGCCCCTAGAGTCCCTGAGGTGCTGGCAAACCCTGATTGGCAGTCCCCAACTTCAGCCACACCTGTAGTTCCCCCTTTCACCGCCCAGTCTGGAGTTCAGGTTGAGACAGCTCAGATCGGTTCGGCACTGGGATTTTTTTGATTTCTGTTCTTGACTGCGGAGCTCTTGGACTTAGTCGTGGCAGAAACAAATCGGTATGCCACTCAATTTATAGCCGCCAACCCGGGAAGCTATTATGCCCAGACTTTCCGGTGAAAACCAGTCCAAGTTTCCGAATGAAAAAAATTTCTGGGCCTTCTCCTCAACATGGGTCTAACCAAAAAGCATGAATTGCGGTCATATTGGTCCACGAACCCAATTCATCACATGCCCATGTTCTCTGCTGCTATGTCCAGGGCACGATTTGAAGCCATCCTGCGTTTCCTGCACTTTAGCGACAACACCACCTCCCGTCCCAGATGCCATTCAGCTTTTGACCGGCTCCACAAAATTCGGCCCCTCATAGACCACTTCAACAACAAATTTGCAAATTTGTATACGCCTGAGCAAAACATCTGCGTAGACGAGTCCCTTATACATTTTTTTATAATTTTATAATTTTTATTGAGAATGAAAGTCATTACATATGATAAAGTAAGACAAAATACATATTGATATTAATTGAAGACATATGTGTATCAACAGTGAACAGATAATAAGACAGGTTCCCTTTTACATCATTTCCAAAGGATGTACCGTACAGCAAGGTTAATATATCATAGTAACATTTAGCATATCTATAAGGGTTTTGTTAAGCTCTGTTAGTGATAAACAAACCTCAAACATGAGGAATAGGTGGAGAATCAATGAATGGGGTGTTTAAGTTTCTGTATAAGAACCACTCCTTCCATTGAGCTCTGTAGGAAAGTATCCTACGGCTTTCCCAAGCAGCTAACTCTTCAAATCTGCATAGCTGGTCTATTTTCCCCAGCCACAGGAAGATGGAAGGTACCTCCTCAGAAAATTTCAGGATTAAAAAGCGTGCAGCACTCAACATGGTATGAAATAGCTTAATTGGTGATTTTTTTGTTACTTTGGGAAACCAACTTAATAATGCTATTTGTGAGGAAATTGGAAAATTCATCCCACAAATTTTATTGGTATAAGTGAAAATATCCTTCCACCGTTTCTGTAGAGGAGGAATAATATATGGAAGAATGATCCTCTATCCTTTTTACAACGCCAGCATGTATCCACATTATTCGGATTATAAAGGCAGGTAATGTCCGGGGTCCTGTACCACCTTGTCATTATTTTATATCCATTTTCTTGAATGCGGACGCACCTAGAAATTTTATGTGGAGTGAGTAAGATTTTTGGTAAGTCCTCCTGTGAGAAGTTAGCACCCAGGTCTCTTTCCCATAACCTTATAAACGCTGGTTTAGTCAAGGACACTGGTGATAGTATTTTTTTTATAGATTTGAGAGATTAATTTAGTATGTTTGGATTGGTCTGATATCAAGTTCTCAAACCAGGTCAGGGGACGTGATAGATCTTTCAGAGGGATATTTTTTGCCATGAAGGTACGTAAAAAAGATAGCAAATAAGGGATTTTCTTACTTTCCGGGAATGTGTCTAGTAGATGTTCCTCTTTCCGAACTTCACCTTTATCATCAAAAAGTGAGCTAAGAGGTAGTGTGGAGTTCCTAGCTGGATTTAGTAGACATTCTTTCAGGTTGGGCGGGGCATAGGCCAGTACGTCTTTCACTTGTAACAATGGCGAGGGTAGTGGAATGGCATGTTGTGTTTGTTGGAACCATTTCCATGTTTCTAGTCTTTGCAAAGTAGATGGCATTTAGCACTTTGGTTGTATTATCTCTGCCCTCCCTACCACGGACAAAGCCAACCTGATCTTCTTTGATTAGGGATGGGCGGAAGGAGGATAGACGTGTGGCCAGCATCTTAGCTAATAGCTTCAGATCTAAGTTTAACAGGGAGATTGGGCGGTAATTAGAACATTGGGAGCTGTCTTTCCCCTCCTTCGGGATCAGTGTGATATGGGCCCTTGTCATGTCTGTGGACAGCAGAGCACCAGACAGGGAGCCATTGAATATAGAAAGAAGATATGGCCCCACAGTTTTATAAAAATTGCGATAATACAGGGCTGGGTAGCCATCAGATCCAGGGCTCTTCCCGTTAGGGAGTTGTTTAATTGCAAATACAAGTTCCTCCATCGTAAAGGGGGCTTGTAAAGTCTGAGCTTGGGAGTCTGTTAGTGTTGGCAATGCAAGAGAGTTGAGAAAGGAGGTTACTGAGTCCTTAGGGGGGTGTAGGGAGGATGCTTCACCTATGTTATATAATGAATGGTAGAATTTTTGGAATTGTTTGGCAATTTCTGAAGTAGTAGAGACCTCCTCCCCGTTGGAGGTTCTAATCCTATGAATGTAGTTATGGGATTTCCTCTGTTTAATACGCTGCATCATGAATTTAGAAGCCTTATCCCCATGCGCATAATGTTTGTATTGTGCATGGAGATAATACTTAGCTGAGGCTGTATCAAGCAGGGTTTTTAAGGTGTTTTTTATTTCTGTGAGCTCTTTTAGGTGAGAATCCATTAAGGAGCTTTTATGAACAGCTTCCAAACGATGAATT
This sequence comes from Bufo bufo, assembly GCF_905171765.1. Taxonomy (NCBI): domain Eukaryota; kingdom Metazoa; phylum Chordata; class Amphibia; order Anura; family Bufonidae; genus Bufo; species Bufo bufo. The sequence goes on along the minus strand of NC_053389.1, from coordinate 564,700,727 downwards.
TTTGCTAGAAGGTCATCAACTTTTTTTTTTCTTTCTTTTTTGATTTTAGACCCCAGACTGATAAATTGACCTCTCATGTAGGCCTTATGTGTGTCCCACAGTATATGGGGAGATGTTTCAGGACAGGACTTAATAGAGAAAAATTCCTCTAAAATTTCTTGAGTGTGTTTTTTGTTTTCCTCCGTGGAAATTAGCTGTTCGTTAAGTCTCCATCTGAAGGCTCTGGGTTCTAGTGAGGGGGTTTTAATTTTGATAAACACTGGTGCGTGGTCAGATAATAGTATATTGCCTATGTAGGCATGGGTACAGAGTTGCAGGTGCTCTTTTGACATATATAAATAGTCGAGCCTTTGATACGAGTTGTGAGGGTGGGAAAAAAAGGTGTAATCCTGCTTTGAAGGGTTATGCAGACGCCAGATATCATAAAGAGCACCAGTATATAGCTTATTTTTAAGGTGTCTAAGTGCTTTGGCAGATATTGCTGACTTATGAGATGAAGAATCTAGTAGGGGATTTATCACCACGTTTAAGTCACCCCCAAATACCACCACTCCCTCCTTGAATGAATCTAAAATGGTAATTATCTCAATCAGCCACGAGGTCTGGTTGAAATTTGGAGCATATACGTTGGCAAAGGTATAGATTTGGTTAGCTATTTTACCCTTCAACAGTATATATCTGCCATCTACATCTTGAATGTGTGAAATGTAGGTGAAAGGCAAACTCCTCTGGATCCCTATGCTCACACCTCTGGATGCAGCAGAATTTGAACCACAATGATACCACTGTGGAAAAATCGTGCGGGACATATCTGGGTATTTATTAAATTTAAAATGTGTCTCCTGTAACATCAGGATCAAACATTTCTCTTTTTTAATATAAGAGAATATTTGGCTACGTTTCGAAGGGGCATTAAAACCCTTAACGTTAAAGGTAGCAATACACAGGTCAGCCATCTGTTATTGAAATGACTGTGTGTAACGCTGAAAGATTTTATCAAAATGTGTGTAAGTGCACTTAGATTGTACTTAGCCATCCTAGGCGGAGCAACGAGGCTGCACAAGAGTCTCCTTCCCACCTTGGTGAGTAAGTTTGATGCTTTGTGGGACCTGTCATGGAACCAAAGATAAAATAAAAGTAACAGTAAGAACAAACAATAACATTGATCATATATGTAGAACGAAAGAGCAAAACTGCTCCAGGAGTGAGTAAGGGGGAATACAATACAAATTGTAGTACCCTCAAGATGAAATGCTTATATGCACTTAGAAGAGAAATGTCAATTCCTGACCTGCATAACATAATAGAGAGAAACATAGCAGAACTTATGAGGAGCAAATATTTATAGGAACCCTAGTTAGGACACGAACAACTTAGGCTTAGTCCTGGATCCATTCAAAAATCAGAGAGTGGGAGCCGTCTTGGCATTGATTGGCGTCCTCTTCTGGTTCTTTGTGGTTTGCCAGGACGAGGTGTCTCCCAAGGATCAGCGGATGGGAGGTCTGGGAGCGGATTATTACTTTGAATATAGTCCCAGTTCTCAATGGGAATCTGATCAATTTGTAAGGCATCATATATTTTGGGTAAATCCGTATATGAAGAGATGGATAAGCGTCGCCCCTCATGTAGGAAAGATAACCCGAAAGGGAATAGCCATTTATATAAGATTTTCTTATTGCGGAGCCAGTCAGTAAGTGGTTTTAAAGCTCTCCTTTTTTTCAAGGTTGATTGAGCTAGATCCTAAAATACTGTAATAGGACTGTCTTCCAAAGATAGCTGAGGGAAGTTTCTTGCTTTGTTAAGGATTGCGTCTTTAACTGGATAATGAAGAAACTTACAAATAACGTCCCTTGGGGGTTCAGCAGGTTGGGGTTTGGGTCTCAGGGCTCTATGTGCCCTCTCTATGGTGATTTCATGGGCAGAATCGGGGCCAAGTAGTTGTAAGCAAATGTTCATTACAGCCTCTGGTATGTCAGCAGGGCCTATAGACTCAGGTATGCCCCTGAAGCGCAAATTATTGCGTCTACTTCTGTTCTCCTGATCTTCCAGCAACCTATATAAGGAGTTCAGGTGCGACTGGTGCAGGGACAGGGTGGAGGAGACAGCGCTCTGGTGAGTTATAATCGCTGATTGATTTTCTTCCAGCGTCTCGACCCGTCTCCCAATGTGGCACACGTCCTCTTTAATGGAGGTGAGATCTGACCTGAGGGGTCCCAGGGCTTCTAGTAGCGTGTCTTTTAGGAATGACCGTGAGATAGGCAGGGTATCGGGCCCAGGGGAGACCTCTCTTACCCTCTCTGCCGCTGCATTGCCTTTCGGAGCACTCCCTGAGGCTTTCGGTGTTCCGGGCGCCATCTTGGTTTCTCTGGCCACATGTGTCTGAGCGACTTTCTTGATAAACTTCTCCATGGATTCGTTGTTTGTCTGTGCTCTGGCTGGGCCTTGTGCATCAGTGGGTCTGGGGCCGCCGATCTTGACCATTTTAGAAGTTTAAGTGCCGCTGAATAAGGCTGTGAGGGATACTTATAACAGCAGAGCTTCACTTCATGCTGCCATACAGCTCCAGTGCAGGCTCCCGAGTCCCTTATACATTTTACCGGGCGCCTTGGCTTCAAACAATACATCCCAAGCAAACGCGCCCGGTATGGGGTCAAATTGTATAAGCTCTGCGAAAGGGCCACAGGCTATACACACAAATTTCGGATCTTTGAGGGAAAAGATCAGATCCTGGAGGCGGTCGGTTGCCCTGACTACCTGGGGAGCAGTGGGAAGACAGTCTGGGACTTGGTGTCACCCTTATTTGGCAAGGGGTACCATCTTTATGTGGACAATTTTTACACAAGTGTGCCCCTCTTCAGGCATTTGTTCCTAGAACAGATTGGCTGCTGTGGCACCGTGCGACCTAGTTGCCGGGGCTTCCCCCAACGGCTCGTTACCACCCGTCTTGCAAGGGGGAGAGGGCTGCCTTGTGTAACGAAGAACTGCTTGCGGTGAAATGGATAGACAAGAGTGACGTTTACATGCTTTCCTCCATTCACGCAGACACAACAATACAAATTGAACGGGCAACCAGTGTCATTGAAAAGCCCCTCTCAGTCCACGACTATAATGCGCTCATGGGAGGGGTGGACTTCAATGACCAGATGTTGACTCCCTATTTAGTTTCCCGATGCACCAGACGCTGGTATAAGAAGGTGTCTGTATATTTGATTCAATTGGCGATGTACAATAGTTTTGTTCTCTACAGTAAGGCTGGGAGAACACGATCCTTCTTTAAATTTCAGGAAGAGATCATGTCGAACCTCCTGTATCCAGGAGGTTCCGTGGCCCCAACCACCAGTGTAGTGAGCTGTCTACACGAGCAACATTTCCCCAATGTCGTTGCTGGTACCTCAACCCAACCGTCACCCCGAAAAAGATGTTGTGTCTGTAGCAGGAGTGGAATAAGGCGTGACACCCGCTATTTCTGTCCTGACTGCCCTGACCACCCTGCCCTATGCTTAGGGGAGTGTTTCCGGAAGTACCACACACAGTTACACTTAGCATAGGGATTGCATCTCACAGGACAGGCACACAGAGCTATTAGGACCCTTTCACTCACAGCTGCTGCAAACCTCTCCTTTCACCTGGGATAAAGTGCATAATGTACTTCGCCACATCTTTGGGCGATTTGCGCTTTGCACATTGTCCCATGGGGAAGGAGAGGTTTGTCCTATAAAGGTAAAAAAAAACTAACAAAAAAAACCACCAGTAAGCAAAAAAGTTAACGTTCAGTTCAAAAAGTTAAATAAAGTTTATATGTTCCGTTCAAATGTTATTATAAAGTTAATAAATTTATTGCGTTGCGGCCTGTTTTTTTTTTTGTTTTTTTTACCTTCCAGGTGGACCAACCGATCGACTAGCTGCAGCACTGATGTGCATTCTGACAGAAGCATTGCGCTGCTGTCAGATTACACAAAAGTCGGTGTATGCGGCGCTGCAAGACGAGATTTCTCCTCTGCAGTAAAAGATACGTTTGCCGAGGCATATGAGCTGAGGAGGCGGCGGTGTTCATATACTTTGGCAAACACTTTGTATATAAAAAAAATAATAAAAATCCCGGCAATGATTTATTCATCCACATCGATTGATGTGAATGGAGAAATCGGGTTTGCCAGGGCATACGAGCTAAGTGGGTGTGGATGTTGCGCGGAGCTCCTATGTCCTGGCAGACGCCTTTCCCCTCCTTTTTTTTTTTCGGCAGAGATTTTTTCATCCACATTGATCGATGCGAATGAAGAAATCTGTGCCGTTCATTTTTTCTTTCAGCCCAGAGGCTGAACGGAAAAAAAAAAATCTCATTACCCGTATGCTCAATATAAGGAGAATAGCAGAAACTCCTAATGCTGGCCATACATGTAATGATTGCGGAGACCCTCAAATGACAGGGCAGTACAAACACCCCACAAATGACCCCATTTTGGAAAGAAGACACCCAAGGTATTCACTGAGGGGGATATTGAGTCCATGAAATATTGAAATTTTTGTCCCAAGTTAGCGGAAAGGGAGACTTTGTGAGAAAAAATAAATAAAAAAAATTTCCGCTAACTTGTGGCGAAAAAAAAAAAATTCTATGAACTCGCCATGCCCCTCATTGAATACCTTGGGGTGTCTTCTTTCCAAAATGGGGTCACATGTGGGGTATTTATACTGCCCTGGCATTTTAGGGGCCCTAAAGCGTGAGAAGAAGTCTGGGATCCAAATGTCTAAAAATGCCCTCCTAAAAGGAATGTGGGCTCCTTTGCGCATCTAGGCTGCAAAAAAGTGTCACACATCTGGTATCGCCGTACTCAGGAGAAGTTGGGGAATGTGTTTTGGGGTGTCATTTTACATATACCCATGCTGGGTGAGATAAATATCTTGGTCAAATGCCAACTTTGTATAAAAAAATGGGAAAAGTTGTCTTTTGCCGAGATATTTCTCTCACCCATCATGGGTATATGTAAAATGACACATCAAAACACATTGCCCAACTTCTCCTGAGTACGGCGATACCAGATGTGTGACAATTTTTTGCAGCCTAGGTGGGTAAAAGGGCCCACATTCCAAAGAGCACCTTTAGGATTTCACAGGTCATTTTTTACACATTTTGATTTCAAACTACTTACCACACATTAGGGCCCCTAGAATGCCAGGGCAGTATAACTACCCCACAAGTTACCCCATTTTGGAAAGAAGACACCCCAAGGTATTTTGTGATGGGAATAGTGAGCTCATGGAAGTTTTTATTTTTTGTCACAAGTTAGTGGAATATGAGACTTTGTAAGGAAAAAAAATAAATAAAGAAATCATAATTTTCCGCTAACTTGTGACAAAAAATAAAAAGTTCTATGAACTCACTATGCCCATCAGCGAATACCTTAGGGTGTCTACTTTCCGAAATGGGGTCATTTGTGGGGTGTTTGTACTGTCTGGGCATTGTAGAACCTCAGGAAACATGACAGGTGCTCGGAAAGTCAGAGCTGCTTCAAAAAGCGGAAATTCACATTTTTGTACCATAGTTTGTAAACGCTATAACTTTTACACAAACCATATTTTTTTTACCCAAACATTTTTTTTTATCAAAGACATGTAGAACAATAAATTTAGAGAAAAATTTATATATGGATGTCGTTTTTTTAAAAAAAAATTTACAACTGAAATTGAAAAATGACATTTTTTTGCAGAAATTTAGTTAAATTTCGATTAATAACAAAAAAAGTAAAAATGTCAGCAGCAATGAAATACCACCAAATGAAAGCTCTATTAGTGAGAAGAAAAGGAGGTAAAATTTATTTGGGTGGTAAGTTGCATGACCGAGCAATAAACGGTAAAAGTAGTGTAGTGCAGAAGTGTAAAAAGTGGCCTGTTCATTAAGGGTGTTTAAGCTAGGTGGGCTGAGGTGGTTAACGACACACGCAAACATTAAATGAAATAGATGAAATATACCTGTGCAAAGCCGGGTCCTTCTGCTAGCCATCTATAAAAATCAACAGCAATCCACACAATGTTCTTTAGTTTTGGTTTTATTCATTTGTATAAACATTTCCAGATATAGTCCAAGTTAGTTAGGCATAGAGTGCCAAAAGACACACTGTTGAGAAAGGTCAGGATGGGTGTGAAACATTTGGTATATTTTCATGTGACTGTGTTAACACTGCTTTATGCCTAACTAACCTGGGGTATATGTGGAATTGTTTAAGCACATTAATAAAATAGTAAGAGCACTCTGTGTGAAGAGCAGTTGATTTTATGGATTGTTCTGAGTGGGTGACAATCATATTTTGTAGTCACATCCATGTTCAGATTCAAAAGGCTGGACTGAGATCAAAAATTGTGGCCACCATTACTTTACGGTTTAGGTAGTGCTCCTTTGGCTGACTGAATGTATGCCCAAGTTGTGTTCTGAGGCTTCTTCTGGAACAAGACATTGAATTACACAATTGGTATGTAAATGGGATTTTATAGGAGTTTTCTTCTACTAGAGACTTGTAGAGAGACTTCATTAGAATTCTTATAAAGTTAATATGATACAAGTATTTACAGCTATCCAGTGAGCAATATGAACCTTTAAGCTTCCTCCATATATCACATCGCTCAATGGAGAATTGCAGTGTTTTTCATCTCCTTGCTATGTAGGGCTTGTTTTACAAAGCAAACATATATAAAACAAGTTACTAATGCTTTGAATTTGCAATTGAAACCCACAATTGTTATTTAGAAACATAATCGCAACATAAGTGGAATATTGAAGGATTAGGGAGCCACATGCAGGATGCAGCTGTGTTTACTATGAAACAAATTGGCCCCATGTATCACAGATTCACAGCAAAAGAATCACATACTGCCAATTTCTGTAAGTGATCATCAAATTTGTCAATTTCCAAGCTATTTGATTTTATGTGAACAACTGCTAGTATAATTTAGTTGAATGGTTTCTGTCATCAGACAATTCTCTAGCATCTATAAAATGCTCATACTAATTCCTGTCCAGGACACTGTTCAACAGCATGCTTAACAAAATTACTCCAATTAGGCTGGAAGGCACAATAATTACTATATGAGGCGTGTTTATCAGTGGTGCATTAAACAATTTGGGGCACAATTTAAAGGGGTTGTCCCATCTGGGACATTTATGGCATATCAATAGGATATACCTTAACTGTCAGGTGCAGGTCCCACCTTTGCAAGTATGCAATAACTAACCTAAATCTATCCTGGAAAATTTAAATATGGTCAAGGAGAGTGCTATGCGGACCAGAAAGAGCCTGCATTCTGTGTGAGTGCAATGTGGCTTCAGAGGAAAGACAAAGGCATAAGTACTAACTAAACTGTCCTTCCACAGGTTAGAAGAAAGAATGTGTTTTTGAAAAAGCCCAGAGATCCCCTTTAAGAGCTTCTAGTGTACCGTAATCGCCACTTGTCATCAAAAATGATATGTGTCACTAATTTACACAGTTTCTTTAGAAAATCTGCATAAGGGTTCAATAATGCCATGGGGTTAATTTGGTACTTTAGTTTTGAATTTATAAGGTGTTTGACACATTTCTAGTGAGACACAGCCACTGGACAAGACTAACAGATGTGGGTTATGGAAACTCTGATAGGTTGATTCTAGTTAAATTTCTATTCAAACCAGAAAAATTATATATCTGAGCAAGGCCTAGCTAGATATTAGGCACAATGGGGGGTGATGGGGAAGGGGGGGGAGGTCAAAATATATCTAAGGTCTGAGTGGGCCCCTAACACAGGTAATGCCACACCAGAAGAACTACCATTACCAATAAATAGAGGCTGAAAAATCTTACCATACTATTATTGCTGAGCGAACTTCTGTTTTAAGTTCGGCGTCTAAAGTTCGGCTTCCGGTTAGCGGAGAATCCCGATATGGATTCCAAATTCCGTTGTGGTCCGTGGTAGCGGAATCAATAATGGCCGATTATTGATTCCGCTACCACGGACCACAACGGAATTCGGAATCCATATCGGGATTCTCCGCTAATCGGAAGCCGAACTTTAGACGCCAAACTTAAAACAGAAGATCGCTCAACACTACATACTATTATAAAAAAAAACACACCATAATAAAACAATGCTACCACTATACAGTGACCATTTAATGGTTGATATTTCTGTTACACAGGCGCTCTGCAGACCGTATAAATTATTATAGTTCAGTTATATCTAGTGACTGTGACACAGTGAGAGGTTTTGTCTGGGAAAACATGTATTTTCCTCCCAGCATGTGCTGCTGGGCTGATTTACAGCCAGGTGAGGTCAAATACCGGACCAGATTTTAAGTGCCGGTCCGGGTTTTGGCAATACTTGGCTGTCCTAAAATAGGCAGCTGGGCTCAAAAGCCAGGTCTCTGTATTGGGATCTGGGAGCCTTGTGTCTGGATGAAGGCTTGCTACCTGTTTGGCATGAAAAGAGGTCGGTGCTGCTATGGTTAAGGACTCTTTGAGGCAGAATTGCCGCATGGTGTGAATTACCACCAACACCGCAAGGTGACTTTTTGTTTGATTATGACTCCTTGTTTTGTCACTTGCCTAAAATGTGAATAAAACACAACTGTTTGATCCAAAGAACTTGTTGATGCCTCTATACTGCGTCTGCTAATCCTGTCTACCAGAGCGAAACCTCACAATTGGTGGAATTAGTGAAGGATGAGTGCATGAGCAGTGAGGCTGGTGTGAACGCCATTTTTTTTTTTGTTTCTGCATTTTTCAGGCACGGTTGTATGTCGTACATTAAACCAGCTGTATTACAACCAGTGCCACGTGACAAAATGGAGGCTGTTGTGAAGGCCCTCATGGAGGCTAATCTGTAGCAGCGAGAGACAAACCTGCAGCAACGCAAAGCTAATAAGCAGCAGCAGGTGACTAACCAGTTGATGCTACAACACGTGATGGCTTTGCAGACAGCAGGAGCAACCCTGAGCGTCCCCGATGCCCCTTCCTCCCCCCCCCCCCCACAGTCGACATCGAAACCTACCTTTCTTTGTACGAGAAAGTGGACATCAGGGAAAAGCTATCACGTGACCAGTGGGCTGAGGTTGTCGCTCCTTTCCTGGCATCCGATTCCCAGTGGGTGTATTTTTACTTGCCGGATGATCAAGCGGATAACTACCAAAAAGTCAAGGGTGAGATTCTGGCAAGACTGGGGGTGAATGTGTTGGTCATGGCCCAGCGGGTGCATCAGTGGGGGTTCAACCCGACTGAGCTTGCAATACCCCAGTATTATAACTTACTTCACCTCTTGCAAAAATGGCTACAGCCTGACGTGCTGAGTCCCACTGCTATGCTGGGTAGTCTGTTAGCCAATATGTTCTGGAGGGCTTTGCCATACTCTCTCCAGCACTGAATCGGTCAGGTGTCTTCCTGGCAATGCCCTTGAGATGGTGGACGTGGTGGGACGCTATGAAGCTACCAGGAATCTAAAGGAGGGTTCTGTCAGGAGGGGGGTCAGCAAACCCCGGAAATCTCCACCACAGGCTCGGAGATTTGAGCCAACAAAACCCACCCGCGATGTACCCACGGCGGACATAGCTGCAATAGTCTGCTGTCGGTGTCAGGAGCCTGGCTATGTAAGGGCTGACTGTCCCCATCGGGTTGAGCCCATGTACACCATCTATGGCTACAGTCAGTCGCTATATGTCAGGGAGTCTGGTGATCCTAGAAAGGGCTACCCTGGTGTGGTCCTCTAAGTGTACTGGCCGGAAAGTCGGGGTGATGTGCATCCACGGAGACTTAAAAGACTACCCCACCGCGCTGGTGTCTCCAACTACGGTGGCCGGTAAATGGACCCATGAGGTGGTTGTCCCAACAAATCTACATTATGAACTCATAATAGGGAGAGACTTCCCGGGCTTCCGGCACTGTGGTCTGCTATGAGAGTGACTGATATCCATGAGACAGGGCTAACCCTAGCAGAGTGGCCCGTCTCAGGGGGAGACCAGAACCCTGGGAACCTGAGACCGAAGGGCCAGCGGTAGGGGTGACCACCACTTTGGTGGAAGAGGGGGAGACAACCCCGCTAAGTGTGATGGTGGGAGACATGGAGGACTTGCTGCCGGGTCCTGATTCGGCAGACCTCAATGTCTCCGGGGATAATTTTGGTGCCGCCCAACGTCGGGACCCAACCCTATCCCGCGCCTGGGAAAATGTGTTAATAGTAGATGGTGAACCACAACAACCTGGGGCAGAGTCAGTATTTCCCCATTTTGTGGTTCATCAGAAAATGTTGTATCTGGTAAACCAACTACGGGGTGAGCCTATTAAACAGTTGGTGATCCCCAAGGCTTATTGCAAGCTTGTGTTAGATCTAGCCCACCAACACGTTCTCGGGGGTCACTTGGGGCTGCAGAAAACTCAGGATTGTATTCTACACCGGTTTTACTGGCCCAGCATATTCAAAGAAGTGGAAGAGTTTTGTAAGTCTTGCCCGACCTGCCAGATAACTAGCCCCCAGCCACATTTTCCTAGTCCCCTAGTACTTTTCCCGATTATTAAAGTACCGTTTGACCAAATAGCTATGGACCTCATAGGCTCAGTACCAAAGTCCGCCAGAGGGCGTCAACACATCTTAGTCATTGTAGACTATGCCACTCAGTACCCGGAGGCGGTGCCACTGAGACATACCTCGGCCAAACTCATAGCTAAGGAGTTAATGGAGATGTTTTCCTGAGTAGGACTGCCTAAAGAGGTTCTGACGCACCAAGGGACCCCTTTTATGTCCAAGGTGATGAGGGAACTCTGTAAGTTGCTGAACATAAAACAGCTATGGACGTCTGTTTACCATCCGCAAATGGACGGTCTGGTAGAAAGGCTTAACCAAGCGTTAAAAAATATGTTGAAAAGGGTGGTGGCTAGTGTTGATCGAGCATGCTCGGCCGAACACCAGTTCGGTTCGAGCATCTCGATGCTCGGCACATGGCGGTACTCGGACGAGTACCGCATGTGCTCAAGCGCAATGCTCTAGTCTCCTCCCACACGTTTCTTGGCTGCTACGCAGCCAATAAATGTGCGTGGAGGTACTAGCACACACTGTAATGCCGTAGCCATATTGGTTACTGGCATTACAGTGATTGGCTGGCTGGAAAGCATCATCTGGTGCTATAAAGCACCCAATGACACGTGTTCGGCTCAGTCTTAGTCAAGGAGAGCTGATCATAGGAAGGGACAGACAGTGTAGAGAGTGTTATTGGAAGATTTTTATTTGAAAAACTTTTCAGAGACCCAAAAGTCCTTTTAAGGACTATTGTGTGTGACAGCAGCAATATATGTTTGTTGCGCAACCTGCGCTAAATTGCTTAGTCTTAGGGAGAGCTGTGCATAGGAAGGGACAGACAGCATAGAGAGTGTTATTGGAAGATTTTTATTAGAAAAACTTTTCAGAGACCCAAAAGTTCTTTTAAGGACTATTGTGTGTGACAGCAGCAATATATATTTTTAGTGCATCCTGCGCAAAATAGCGTCTAATAGTCCACTGCGGACAGTTAAATTATCTGTGCCACATCTCCAGTGTAAAGTGTGCACATCCCTAAAATATCAGTGACATCCAGTGTACTTTTTCCATAGACGGTGTGCGCTGCGGACAGTTAAATTATCTGCGCCACATCTCCTGTGTAAAGTGTGCACATCCAAAAAATATCAGTGACATCCAGTGTACTTTTTCCATGGACGGTGTCCGCTGTGGACAGTTAAATTATCCGCTTCACATATCCTGTGTAAAGTGTGCGCATCCCAAAAATATCAGTGACAACCAGAGTACTTTTTCCGTAGATGTTGTCCTCTGCGGACAGTTAAATTATCTGCACCACATATCCTGTGTAAAGTGTGTGCATCCCTAAAATATCAGTGGCATCCAGTGTACTTTTTCCGTAGACGGTGTCCGCTGCAGACAGTGACATTAGCTGCACCACATCTCCAGTGTAAAGTGTGCGCATCCAAAATATATCTGACATCAAGTGTACTTTTTCCGTAGACGGTGTCCGCTGCGGACAGTGACATTAGCTGCGCCACATCTCCAGTGTAAAGTGTGTGCATCCAAAAAATATCTCTGACATACAGTGTACTTTTTCCGTAGACGGTGTCCGCTGCGGACAGTGACATCAGCTGCGCCACATCTCCAGTGTAAAGTGTGAAAAATATCTGACATCCAGTGTACTTTTTCCATAGATGGTGTCCGCTGCAGACAGTGACATTAGCTGCACCACATCTCCAGTGTAAAGTGTGCGCATCCAAAATATATCTGACATCAAGTGTACTTTTTCCGTAGACGGTGTCCGCTGCGGACAGTGACATTAGCTGCGCCACATCTCCAGTGTAAAGTGTGTGCATCCAAAAAATATCTCTGACATACAGTGTACTTTTTCCGTAGACGGTGTCCGCTTCTCACAGTGACCTTACCAGGGCCACATCTGCAGTGTAATGTGTGCGCTTCAAAAATGTATCTGTGACATACAGTGTACTTTGTGAATAGACGGTGTCCGCTTCTGACAGTGACCTTACCGGCGCCACATCTGCAGTGTAATGTGTGCACTTCAAAAAAAATTATGTGACATACAGTGTACATTTTCCGTAGACGGTGTATGCTTCTGACAGTGACCTTACCAGGGCCACATCTGCTGTGTAACGTGGGCTCTTTAAAAATGTATCTGTGACATACAGTATACTTTTTGCGTAGATGCTGCGGACAGTGACATTACCGGTGGTACCTCTCCTGTATAACGTTTCCTCATCCCAAACACCTGTGACATTCCCTGTATTTTTTCATTAGCCGCTGGTGACATCATTGACATTACCTGTGGGATATCTCCTGTGTGACGATTCCACATCCAAAATACCTTTTTTAATTTGTTTGCGCATACACTTACAAATACTACACTAATGTACGTATGACAGACTTTCAATCATATATAACATTTAATATGAAGAAGGCGAGCAGTAAGGGAAGGGGCAGTGGCTGTGATGCTGATGGTGCACGCAGAGGCCGTGACCCTGGGCGCGGTAAAACTGTACCTACTGTCAGAGCACAAGAAAAACAATCATCCACGATACCTAGCTTCATGTCCCAGTTTGCAGGGTGGCGCAGGACACCAGACCAGCCAGACCAGTGCGACCAGGTGGTCCGTTGGATTGCAGCAGATAATGCTTCCAGTCGCTTAAACACCACCCAGTCTTTCACCAAATCCCCTCTCAGTAGCCAGGAGTCTGCTCAACCCAATCCTCACCCTGATCCTCCTTCCTCCCACCAAGAGTCTGGGCAAACAAATGATCCCACACTCGGATATTCCGAGGAGCTCTTTTCAGTGCCATTTCTTGATTTGGCCCTCTCGCCAAGCACACTTGAAGAGGGACAGATCTTGTGCCCTTATTCCCAAACTCTTGAGCATCCACAATTAAAAGAAGATGATGGTGGACTGTTTAATGAGGTGGATGATGATGAGACACAGTTGCCAATAACTCAACGGCAATTTCTGTCTCAAGGGGTTGATGAAGAGGATGAGACACAGTTGTCAATCACTGAGGTAATGGTTAGGTCATCAAGTCAGGAGGATGAGCAGAGTGAGGAAGTGGAAGAGGTGGTGGATGATGAAGTCACTGACCCAACCTGGGAAGGTGGAAAGCCGAGCGAGAACAGCAGTACAGAGGAAGAGGGTTCTGCTGCACCACAACAGGCTGTAAGAGGCCATAAGGTGGCAAAAGGCAAAAGGCAGGCCACACCAAACAGGCCCGCAACTGTTCCCCGGAGCACACCCTTGCGGAAATCTCCCTTGTCAAGGAGTAGGTGTTCCGCAGTCTGGCGCTTTTTTGAGGAAAGTGCGGATGACAAAAGAATTGTAATTTGCAACCTATGCCATACAAAAATGAGCAGGGGCGTGAACACTAACCTCACCACTACCGGCACAATCCTCCACAAGTCATCAAAGTACCGTAATACCGTAATAGGTGGGCCAAATGCCTGGGTCCACAACCTGTGTCTGCGGGTCACACCACTGCCTCCTCTTCCCCTGTGGTACGTGCTGTCCAATCCCCTGTCCAAGACACAGGGCCGAATGCCTCCCGCCCTGCACCTGGACCGACCACATCCACTTCCGTATCCCAGCACAGTGTCCAAATGTCCTTACCCCAGGCATTTGGACTCAAGCCCAAATACCCAGCCAATCACCCACAGGCTATAGCACTAAATGCGCAGCTTTCCAAATTACTGGCCCTTAAAATGTTGCCATCTAGGCTTGTGGACACTGAGGCCTTCCACAGCCTGATATCGGTGGCCGTCCCGCGTTACGCAGTCCCCAGCCGCCACTATTTTTCAAGGTGTGCCGTGCACGCCTTACACCAACATGTGTCCCGTAACATCACATGTGCCCTGACCAAGGCAGTTACTGGGAAGGTCTACTTAACCACGGACACATGGACAAGTGCATTCGGCCAGAAACGCTACATTTCCCTGACCTCAGACTGGGTGAATATTGAGGAGGCCGGAAGCTGTCACGGAACCATGAACCAGACGTACAACAAGAGATAAGTGAAAATAGAAGGCTTTATTGAAAATAAAGCTGTAAAGCAAAAGTCCAAACGGATGGTGAAACCGAGCAGAGTCTTTGCGAAGCCAGAGGTCAGGAACCAGAAGGGTAGTCAGACGAAGCCAGGATCAGGAACCAGCAGGGTAGTCAGACGAAGCCAGGATCAGGAACCAGCAGGGTAGTCAGACGAAGCCAGGATCAGGAACCAGCAGGGTAGTCAGACGAAGCCAGGATCAGGAACCAGCAGGGTAGTCAGACGAAGCCAGGATCAGGAACCAGCAGGGTAGTCAGACGAAGCCAGGATCAGGAACCAGCAGGGTAGTCAGACGAAGCCAGGATCAGGAACCAGAAGCAGCAGCAGTCTTAGAAGCATGTGAACACAAGAGGACCAAGCAAGGAACTGAAGCCACAGACCTCCTATATATATGAGCTAGGCATCCAGCTCCTCCCAGGGGAAGGAGGAGCCGCAGGGTGGAAGGCTACAAGAAACCCAGGACCCAAGATGGCCGCCAGCACATGTCAAACGAAGGAGGGCAGCAAGCAGGTAAGACCATGACAGTACCTCCCCCTCAAGGGCCCCTCCTCCGCGGAGCACAAAACGGTTTCTGAGGGAAGCGTGCGTGGAAGGCTCGGAGCAAGGCAGGAGCATGGACATCTGCGGAGGGAACCCAGGAACGCTCCTCTGGACCATAACCACGCCAATGGACCAAAAACTGCAACCGACCGCGGACCAGGCGTGAGTCCAGGATATTGCTCACCTCATATTCCTCACGATTGCCCACTTGGACCGGACGAGGCCGGGGAACCGAGGAAGTGAAACGATTACACACCAGTGGCTTCAACAGGGAGACATGAAACACGTTGGAGATCCGCATGCCAGGAGGAAGCGCAAGGGCATAGGCTACCGGGTTTACCCTGCGAAGCACTCGGAAGGGACCAACAAAGCGAGGCGCCAGCTTGGGAGTGGGCACTCGAAGGTTGAGGTTGCGGGTGGACAACCATACACGGTCTCCGACCTGGTAGGAAGGAGCAGGCGCTCGTCTGCGATCAGCCTGGAATCTCTGGCGCTGCGCAGAGACCTCAAGGGACTTCTGGATCTGTACCCAAGAAGCACGTAGGACGGAAAGGTGATCCTCCACAGCCGGAATATCCTGGGGAGAGAATACCTCCGGTAACACGGCAGGTTGGAACCCATAATTGGCCATGAAGGGAGACGTCCCAGAGGAAGAGTTCACCGCCGTGTTCCTGGCAAACTCAGCCCAAGGCAGGAGGTCAACCCAATTGTCTTGGTGATCGGAGATATAGCAACGAAGGAATTGCTCCAAGGCCTGATTGGATCGTTCTGCGGCCCCATTGGACTGAGGGTGGTAGGCCGAGGAGAAGGAGAGATGAATCCCCAACTGGGAGCAAAAGGCGCGCCAGAACCTGGACACAAACTGACTCCCCCGATCCGACACAATCTCCTTAGGCAAACCGTGCAACCGGAAGACCTCCCTGGCAAAAATCGTGGCCAACTCTTGTGCAGAGGGTAACTTCTTGAGAGGAACACAGTGGCACATTTTGGAAAACCGATCCACAATCATGAGAATGACCGTATGGCCTCGGGATGCAGGGAGGTCCACAATGAAATCCATCCCCAGGTGTGACCATGGGCGCTCCCCGGTGGCTATGGGTTGCAGAAGGCCCAACGGAAGGTGCCGAGGGGACTTACTCTGGGCACAAACGGAGCATGCCGCTACATATGCGGCGATGTCGGAACGTAGGGAAGGCCACCAGAACAGACGTGAAACAGCCCAGGACAGCTGATTCTTTCCAGGATGCCCCGCGGTCTTGGAGTTATGGTAGGTTCGCAACAACCGAGTGCGCAACTCCTCAGGCACAAAACATCTGCCGTTGGGTCTCCCAGAGGGAGCACCAGATTGAGCCGCCAAAATCTGCTCACCCAGGGGAGAGGTCAGGCTGGTGCGAATGGCGGCCAGGATCTGATTCGGAGGTATGACCGAAGTCGGAATCGACTCCTCCCTGGACAGCTCGGAGTACTGCCGTGATAGGGCATCCGCCCTGATGTTCTTGGAACCGGGTAGGTAGGAGACCACGTAATTAAAACGTGACAAGAACAGAGCCCATCTGGCCTGACGTGGTGTCAATCTCTTGGCCTCAGAAAGGTAGGTCAGATTCTTGTGGTCCGTCAGGATGAGAACCGGAACCACCGAACCCTCGAGCAAGTGCCTCCATTCTTTAAGGGCCTGCACGATGGCCAATAACTCCCTGTCACCAATCTGATAGTTGCACTCCGCGGAAGACAGTTTCCGGGAGTAAAACCCACAAGGAAGCAGAGGACCCTCTGGTGTTCTACGCTGAGACAGAAGGGCGCCTACTCCCGTCTCAGACGCGTCCACCTCGAGGACAAAGGGCAACCCAGGGTTGGGATGCGACAGAATCGGAGCCGACACAAAGGCGGACTTTAGGGCCTCAAAAGCTCGGATGGCCTCGAGCGGCCAGACCTGGGAATTACTGCCCTTCCTGGTCAGATCCGTGAGAGGCTTGGCCAGCATGGAAAAGTCCCTGATGAACTTCCGATAATAATTGGCGAAGCCCAAAAAGCGCTGCAGGGAGCGAAGACCACTGGGCTGGGGCCACTGTAAGACAGCCGAAACCTTCTCAGGATCCATGGAGAACCCCTCAGCGGAAATGATGTAACCTAAGAAGGTTACCTGGGATCGGTGAAATTCGCATTTCTCAAGCTTACCGAACAGCTTGTTCTCTCGTAACCGTTGCAACACTCGTCTGACATCCAGAATGTGGGCCTCCATGGATTCAGAATATACCAAGATGTCATCCAAATAGACTACCACACACTGCTGCAACAGGTCACGGAAAACATCGTTGATGAATTCCTGAAAGACTGCGGGCGCATTGCACAACCCAAAGGGCATAACCAAGGATTCGTAATGACCGGTCCTGGTGTTAAACGCGGTCTTCCACTCATCGCCCGCCTTGATCCTTACCAGGTTATATGCCGCCCTCAGGTCGAGTTTGGTAAAGACCGTGGCCCCTTTAAGGCGATCGAACAGCTTGGAAATCAAGGGTATCGGGTAAGCGTTCTTGATCGTGATGCGATTGAGACCCCTGTAATCGATGCAAGGCCTCAACTCACCGCCCTTCTTTTTCACAAAGAAAAATCCAGCCCCTGCCGGGGACGAAGATTTGCGAATGTGTCCGCGTGAAAGCGCCTCCCTCACGTACTCCTCCATGGCCTCATTCTCCGCTACCGACAGTGGATAGACTTTGCCACGAGGAGGAACGGCACCAGATTGTAACTCTATGGCACAATCGTATGGGCGGTGCGGAGGTAGGGCAACCGCGCGCACCTTATCGAATACATCCCGGTACTCCTCGTATTCAGGAGGCAACAGAGAGTCCGAGGAAGTACACAGCAACTTGACAGACCCATGGATGCAACTAGCCCCACACTGCGGTGACCACGAGAGGATCTCGACCGATCTCCAATCGAAAGTCGGATTATGTTTCTGGAGCCAGGGGTACCCCAAGACCACCGAGTAGTGTGGAGACGAAATAACCTGGAGGCAGACCGACTCTCTGTGAACGGCACCAATGGCTATCCCCACTGGAAGGGTCTCATGAGTCACGTGTGGCGGCAGAAGGGGTCTGCCGTCTATCGCCTCAAGAGCCAGTGGGGAACCTCGAGCCTGCAGAGGAATGGAATTGGCGGCAGCGAACACACTATCAATGAACAAACCACCAGCACCAGAGTCCACCAACGCCTGGGTCGTCACCGAGCCCCCGACCCAGGAGAGGACAACAGTGATCAGTGGTTTGTCAACACGGGAAACCGGGGACGAGGAGACTCCACCCAAGATCTGCCCCCGACAGGATCTCAGGGTACGAGCGTTTCCCGGACGGTTCGGACATGCCAACCGAAAATGCCCACCGAGACCACAGTACATGCATCGGCCCTCGCGTCTCCGGAGTGCCGTCTCTCCCCCTCGGACAGGCGAGCAAACCCCAGCTGCATGGGTTCACCCCCAGACAAGTCATCCCCAGGAGGCGTGGGAGGAGAGGGAGGCACGGGTGGGACAGCAAACGTAGGCACCAATCTGTTAGAAGACCTCCGCAGGTTCTCCTTAAAGGAAGGTCTCTCCCTGAGTCTGGTGTCAATCAAAATCAGGAAAGAAATAAGAGACTCGAGCTCAACTGGTAGGTCCTTAGCTGCAACCTCATCCTTCAAGGCATCCGAGAGACCATGAGAGAAAGCAGCGACCAGAGCCTCATTATTCCAGCCCACCTCTGCTGCCAGGGTACGAAACTCAATGGCGTATTCAGCTACGGATCGTGAACCCTGTCTGATGGACATAAGGAGCTTCGCAGCAGAGGCAGCACGAGCCGGCACATCGAATACCTTCCGAAGAGAAGCAACAAAACCGGAAAACTCGGCAACCACCGGATTGTTGTTCTCCCATAAAGGGCTGGCCCAGGCCAAGGCCTTGTCCGAGAGCAGCGAGATCAAGAAGCCCACCTTTGATCTCTCAGTAGGAAAGGCATGTGGCAGCAACTCGAAATAAATGCCCACCTGGTTAAGGAAACCTCGGCACTGAGTTGGCTCTCCCCCAAAGCGCTGTGGAAGAGGGGCAGAACCGGTCATACCCCGAAACACCGCAGGCGCAACAACAGGTGTCGGGGTAGACTCTGGCGCAACAACCGGAGCGGCAGTAGGAGCGAGCCCAGGAGCGACAACCGACCCATCGGCAACGGGAGCGAAATGAGCCGTGCGTTCAAGCAGGGTTTGCAACGCCACAGCGAACCGACCCAACAGGTGATCCTGCTGATCAAGTCTGGCAACCAGCGTGGGTAGCGAGGATGGCCCTGTACCGTCAGAATTCATGGCTTGGTCCTAATGTCACGGAACCATGAACCAGACGTACAACAAGAGATAAGTGAAAATAAGAAGGCTTTATTGAAAATAAAGCTGTAAAGCAAAAGTCCAAACGGATGGTGAAACCGAGCAGAGTCTTTGCGAAGCCAGAGGTCAGGAACCAGAAGGGTAGTCAGACGAAGCCAGGATCAGGAACCAGCAGGGTAGTCAGACGAAGCCAGGATCAGGAACCAGCAGGGTAGTCAGACGAAGCCAGGATCAGGAACCAGCAGGGTAGTCAGACGAAGCCAGGATCAGGAACCAGCAGGGTAGTCAGGCGAAGCCAGGATCAGGAACCAGCAGGGTAGTCAGACGAAGCCAGGATCAGGAACCAGCAGGGTAGTCAGACGAAGCCAGGATCAGGAACCAGAAGCAGCAGCAGTCTTAGAAGCATGTGAACACAAGAGGACCAAGCAAGGAACTGAAGCCACAGACCTCCTATATATATGAGCTAGGCATCCAGCTCCTCCCAGGGGAAGGAGGAGCCGCAGGGTGGAAGGCTACAAGAAACCCAGGACCCAAGATGGCCGCCAGCACATGTCAAACGAAGGAGAGCAGCAAGCAGGTAAGACCATGACAGAAGCAAATCGTACCCTGGGATTTCACAGATACTACCGACACCAAGAATTGTGGGACCTAATTCCATAGGGTTTCCGAGAGCACCTACATTAGTGGCTCCAACTTCCACATTTCCTCCTCCACCTCCTCTTCCACTTCCACCTCCGAATTATCCACGTGAATCACTAGTCAGTGATCAGTCGGTAGCTAGAAGCACTGTAGCACTGCAGTGGGGAAGCGGCAACAGGCCGTGCTGAAGCTGATATGCTTAGGGGACCAACAGTACACCCCACAGAGCTGTGGCAGGAGATAAGAGACCAGACTGAGCTGTGGCTCTCATCACTCAACCTACAACCAGGCATGCTTGTGTCTGATAATGGCCGTAACTTGGTGGCAGCTTTGGAGCTCGGCAAGCTCACACACATCCCATGTCTACCCACGTCTTAAACTTAGTGGTTCAGCGGTTTCTCAAAACCTACTCCAATTTTCCTGAGCTACTGGTGAAGGTGCGCCACGTGCGTGCACATTTCCTCAAGTCATCGACAGCTTCAGCTGGTCTGTCAACGCTGCAGCAGCACTGGAAATTCCCAGCTCACTGGCTGTTGTGCGACTTCAGCACGCGCTCGAACTCCACGTTCCACATGTTGGCCAGGCTTTGTGAGCAGCAGAGGGCAGTAGTGGAATACCAGCTGCGACATGTTCTTCACCTTTCCAGTCAGCTTCGGCTATTCACAAGCGAGGAGTGGACATGGATGTCTGACCTTTGTGATGTTTTAAGAAATCTTGAGGATTCAACACAGATGGTGAGTGGCGATAACACAATTATCAACGTAACCATCCCACTTCTGTGTCTAATCAAACACTCGCTGCTTACAATTAAGTATGACACTTTGCATGTGGAAGAGGTGGAAATGGGGGAAAACATTACACAGGGTTATTGTCAGACCACCCTCAGTTTGTCTTCTCAGCGCAAATTGGTATATGAAGAGGAGGAGGAGCAGGAGACAATTGCCTCCGCTACAGAGGGTAGTACCCATGGAAGTTTATTTCCATCTGTTCAGCGTGGTTGGGCAGAAGATGAGGAAGAGGATGAGGAGATTGAGAGTGATCCTCCTGATAATTGTTTGTTGGTACTCTGGCACCAATGGCTGACTTCATGTTAGGCTGCCTTTCCCATGACCCACGCGTTATACGCATTATAGCCAACACAAATTACTAGTTGTTCACCCTTCTCGACCCCCGCTACAAAGATAACTTCTCATTTCTCATTCCTGTGGTGGAGAGGACGGTGCAATACCAGAAGATCCTTGTTGAAAAATTGCTTCAAAAATTTCCATCTGACAACGCTGGCGGCAGAGTCCGTAGTTCCTTGGACAACCGAGGAGGAGAGACAAGGGGAACACACAGCAGTTCTAACAGAGGCAGGGCAACACTCTCCAAAGTCTGGGGCAGTTTTATGACACCCTGCCAGCATCCTCACCCTGATGCTGGGCCTAGTGTCACAAGGAGGGAAAAAATTTGGAACATGGTGAAGGAGTACATAGCAGATCGTGTCAGCGTTCTCAATGATCCCTCTGTGCCTTACAACTACTGGGTGTCCAAGCTGGACATGCGTCACGAACTGGCGCCCTACACCTTGGAGGTGTTGGCCTGCCCTGCCGCCAGCGTTTTGTCTGAGCCGGTATTTAGTGCTGCTAGTGGCATTATAACAGATAAGCGTATCCGCCTGTCAACTTAAAATGCTGACAGGTTGACTCTTATAAAAATGAACAAGGCCTGGATTGACCATAATTTCTCGACTCCACCAGAGGAAAGCTGATGAACATAAAGGCACTTTAACTGTATTGTTTATAATGTACTGAATACACTGTATTCCCTTGCAGCCCTAAAAAACACAAACAAGGGTATATGGTTGAAGCTTCCTTTTCTCATCCTCCTCTTCCTTCATATTAACATGCTTATTCGGCGCATAGTGTATAATGCCCTCGCATATATGCCCTTCCCATATAATATTTTACAGGGTCAGCCCAGCTGCAGGCCCTCGCATATAATTTTTTAGAGGATAAGCTCACCAGCAGGCCCGAATGCCTCCTGGCCTGCACCTGGACCTTCGAAGGCGCCATCATCTACCACATCCACTTCTATGTCCCAGCGCAGCATACAAATGTCCTTACCCTAGGCCTTTGAACGAAAGCGCAAATACCCAGCCACCCACCCACAGGTCATAGCACTAAATGCGCACATTTACAAATTGCTGGCCCTGGACTCCGAGGCTTTCTGCAGCCTGATGGCGGTGGCCGTCCCTCGTTATTCAGTCCCCAGCCACTACTATTTTTCACAGTCTGCCGTCCCCGCCTTACACCAGCATGTGTCCCGTAACATCACTCATGCCCTGACCAACGCAGTTATTGGGAAGGTCCACTTAACGACTGATGCATGGACAAGTGCTTGTGGCCAGGGACGCTACATTTCCCTGACGGCACACTGGGTGAACGTTGTGGAGGCCGGGAGAGAGTTGTACCCTGGGATGGCACAGGTGCTACTGACGCCAAGGATTGTGGGCCCTACTTCCATCAGGATTTCCGCCGCCACCATTAGTGGCTGCAAACCGCC
Source organism: Bufo bufo (assembly GCF_905171765.1). NCBI lineage: Eukaryota > Metazoa > Chordata > Amphibia > Anura > Bufonidae > Bufo > Bufo bufo. The sequence goes on along the minus strand of NC_053389.1, from coordinate 564,678,075 downwards.
CTTCTCCTCCTCCACCTCCTCCTCCACTTCCACCTCTGAATTCTCCTCTTGCAACACCAGTCAGCCATCATTCAGTAGCTGGAAGCAGTGTAGCACTGCAGTGGGGAAGCGACAACAGGCCGTACTAAAGCTGATCTGCCTACGTGACAAAGAGCACACCGCCGCAGAGCTGTGGCAGGGGATAAGAGACCAGACTGAGCTGTGGCTCTCGCCACTCAACCTAGAACCAGGCATAGTTGTGTCTCATAATGGCCGTAACTTTGTGGTGGCTTTGGAGCTGGGCAACCTTAGACACATCCCATGCCTAGCCCACGTGTTCAACTTAGTGGTTCAGCGGTTTCTCAAAACCTACCCCAATTTGCCTGAGCTACTGGTGAAGGTGCGCCACGTGTGCCCATTTAGGAAAGTCATCTACAGTAGAGATGGCCTTGCAGTTTGCCCGGCGGCCGTTTCGCGGCAAACTTTGCTCGTTCGCGATTCGCCGAATAGGCAAACATATGGTGATGTCCGCCGGCGCCATATTCTTTTACATTGTGAAGAACTTTGACCCTTGACGCATCCATCAGGTGGTACAGGACAGCCAATTGAGACGTTTCAACACATGGACATACCGCCTACCTTATAAATAAACCTGATCTGGCCGCCATTTTACATTCATTCTTTTGCCATTGTAGGGAGAGGTTACTGTGTGGAGCAGGGACAGACTGTTAGTGACACCTAATGCTAGCTAATAGGGCCATAAAACTCGTTTTAAGAACTGGTATAGGTGTGCTATCGATAGGTGTGACCTACTGAGGGGTGTAATATACTTATAATATATTTTCTAACATGGAAAGTATATTATAGTTGTTGTAGAATAGTTGTAATCACTCTCCAATGTCTTTGTGTAAGGAAAGGTAAAAATCTCAACCGCAGTCAGCCAAAGGTGTTTTCATGTTAAGTTCTGCTGAGCAACTGCCCCGCCCTGCTCAGTCTGTTCACTTTTATTTACTCACAAAAGGTGTAAAAGAGGCTGGCCCATAACAAGGATGCAGGAAGTGATGACATACAGGAAGTGATGACATAGGAAGACAAGACAACATCATTTAGAATACCCTAGCCAACAAACACTTGTATGCAATAATCTACCATTACCACTGGAGTTAATTTTATCTAGCCTTGCTCAGTGATCAATGCCAGATAAAGTTACTATGATCCTCATGCATGTTTATTTACAGGACAGCGTCATTATCTCCAGCGGCTGATCAGGCGCACTAGAGACAACAAATGCACATTCCTTTTGTTATATTGTTCTCTTAACAAATGCATCCACGCCAAACCAATAAATCTGCTTCTTGCGCGGGGGCCCTAGCCGGCGTCCATACATCAGCCAACAAACACTGCTCTGCTGAACACATCAGTCTCCCCCGGTCAACAGCCCAGTGCTTAGCACATGGACCATTCGCCGACGGAGACCAGTGCGCCCAGCAGTTGTGACAGGACATACACGGGAAGATATCCACTCCAATGGTTTACCCTAACACTGAGAGACATGATGACAATACACAATATATTAAATTTCCATAGTGCATTTGTATTGTGCAGCAGTTGTGTGCAGTTCTGCTGCGATACTGCAGCTACACAGAGTGCCAAACGCTATTAGAACAAATAATTTCTACTGGTGTAATATACCAGTTGCCCCCCAAAAAACTGATTGAAGCAGGGGTGTTATATACCAATAATCTACTTACTATATAGTGCATTTGGGTAGTGCAGCATTTGTTTGCTGTTTTGCTGCGTTACCTCAGATCACAGAGTGACAAATGCTCTTGGAACAAATAATTTCTACTGGTGTGAAATACCAGTTGCCCCCCAAAAAATGTGGTTGAAGCAGGGGTGTTATATACCAATTATATACTTTTTATAAAGTGCATTTGGGTAGTGCAGCATTGGTTTGCCGTTTTGCTGCGTTACCTCAGCTACAGATAGTGACAAACAACAATGGAACAAATCATTTCTACTGGTGTGATATACCAGTTGCCCCCCAAAAAAACTGATTGAAGCAGGGGTGTTATATACCAGTAATATACTTTCTATATAGTGCATTTGGGTAGTGCAGCATTTGTTTACCCAAATTTTGGGGCCTGTACTCCTGTGGCCTAAAATACAATTTTTAGAGGCTCCAACAGGACACATTTTTGTGATTTTCTCTTTAAGACACATAAAAATGTCCCCTGATTAAGATACATATTTTTTGTTGGAATTTTTCACATTGATCCCCCTCTAGTATGTCACTGTCCATGTTGTGGGACTATTTGTACACTTATACTAAGTATTTGGTGGCTGCAAATATGAGCTGAAGGTTTTTCAGGTTCGCCTGCCATTAAAGTGAATGGGCCCCGCTGCGATCTTGCGGTTCGCGAACATTTGATCGCGTTCGCGAACCGTCCCGGCCAATGTTCGTCCATCACTAATCTACAGCTGCCGCCGGTCTGGCAACGCTGCAGCAGCGCTTGCAATTGCCAGCTCACGGACTGTTGTGTGACGTGAGCACGCGCTGGGACTCCATGTTCCACATGTTGGCCAGGCTTTGTGAGCAGCAGAGGGCAGTAGTGGAATACCAGCTGCAACATGGTCGTCGCCTTTCCAGTCAGCTTCCGGTCTTCACAAGCGACGAGTGGGCATGTATGTCTGACCTCCGTGAGGTTTTACGCAACTTTGAGGAATCAACAAAGATGGTGAGCGGCGATGCTGCTATTATCAGCGTAACCATCTCACTTCTGTGTCTACTGAAACGCTCGCTGCTCGCAATGAAGGCAGACGGTTTGCATGTGGAAGAGGTGGAAATGGGGGAAGACAATACACAGGGTTATAGCCAGACCACCCTCTGTTCATCTTCTCAGCGCAAATTGGATGATGATGAGAAGGAGAGCAGGAGACGATTGCCTCCGCTACAGAGGGTAGTACCCAAAGCTGGTTTATTCCATCTGTTCAGCCTGGACACTTCAGCCGAAGAGGAGTAGGAGGATGAGGAGATTGAGAGTCATCCTCCTGATGACTACAGCAAAGTCTTGAAGTCTTGTCTGTTAGGACTCTGGCACACATGGCTGACTTTATGTTATGCTGCCTTTCTCATGACCCTCGCGTTATACAAATCTTATAAGAATGTTTCCTAACAATTTTTCCTCTAAAATCGATTTTATCTTCGGTTTGGTGCATATTATCGCTAGTCTGTAAAAGTGACGTACTACTCGGACAATATCATTCCCAGCAGCGACCTGGGAGTCCAAGATGCATCCAGACATCCTCCCCATGCTGTTCCTGAACCATTTCAGTAGTACATCAATTTCTGTCCTTTTCCTGTAAGCCAGACACCCTCCCCTTTTCAGAGCAGAGGGTGCCTGGTTTAATGCTTGGGTTCTCCCATTGACTTCCATTGTACTCGGGTGCTCTGCCGAGCATCCGAGAATCCCAAAGTGTTCTACTCGAGCACCCGAGCACTTTGATGCTTGATCAACACTGGATAAGACATCTAATGTTCGATTATTATATGCCTCGCATCCCATTGTGGCCGCGATGCGGTGACATCATGGCAGTTACCTGTGTCAGGTCTCAGGTAGTGACATGATGTCATGGCAACTGTCTTCACAGTGTGCTGTCCGCATCCGTTGCTCCGTTCCGAGGCCCCGCAAAAAAAATATAGCATGTCCTATTCTTGTCCATTTTGCGGACAAGAATAGGCATGTCTACAATGGGCCGCCCGTTCTGTTCCGCAAATTGCGGAAGGCACATGGGCGGCTTCCGTTTTTTGTGGATCCGCGGTTTGCGGTCTGCAAAATATAGCACAGTCGTGTGCATGAGGCCTAAAGAGGAACATCATAGATACTGAGCGCATTGTATAGAGGGTATTATGAGTACTTGCAGCATTATTGGGATAACATATAACTACTGGAGCACTTCAAGGGAGCATTTTAAATACTCAGAGCTATAAAGGAGGACATTATAGCTACTGAAGGCACTGCATGAGGGTATTATGAACACTAAAGGCACTACTGAAGCAACATATTAGAGGCACATAACTACTGGAGGTGCTACAGGGGACATTATATCTACTGGGGCCATGCACAGGGGATATTAACTGCAGCATTATACTATAGAGGGGCATTAGTTCTATAGCTAGCTCTTTAGGAATGCCCTATAGAGTAGCTTTATTACTACTGGGGGCACTGTATGAGTCCTTATTATCACTGGGGTACTTCGAGAGGTATTATTAGTGGGCATAATGTGAAAGGCACTACTACTAATGGGGCACACTTGGAGATCATTATCACTATTGGGACAATGTAGGGGGCACAATGGAAGAAAATTACTTTTTTGGGGATCCCGATTAATAATGTGGTCCTATCTGTGTGGCACTACTATTTCTGCAGTATAGTATCTGAGGGCATTGGGGAGCACAGCGGGCACAGTATTGGGAAGGATAACACTGTTGGGGCACCAAGATGGGTGGGATAATTGAAGGGTGAGAACGTTAAGATCTCTGACAAATTCTGTTAGAGACGTTGCTGAAAGATGTCATCGTGGTGGTCTGCTTCTAATGGAGAAAATAAGGAAATAGTACATCTACATCAGAGGATACATCATTGTATTTAATAGGTATATAGTGCTGCATTCTCCTTTATGTTGTCAATCTAAATAAGTCTTTAGCACTAGGGCTTGAGGGTAAAAATGTGCAGTATATTTTAATTTTTTTTACTTGAGGGTCCCAAGGTTGAAGATCAGCCCAGGATCTTTGGGCCATTTAATCTGCTCCTGTGAGAAATCAATGGTTCCTCCCTAACTAAGGGTAGGTAAATACAATAGTCTGTAGAGGATCAGTCTACCAGAGTTATAGCATCCAGCATAGATGGACACTGCTGCACGCTGCCTAATGAATGGGGATCTAGTACAACCCAGCGGTGTGCAGTTGGGTGTGGCTATGCCAGATATGGTACCTCCAGTAACCTACTTCTCTGCTGCAATAGACTCCCTTATCTACCTGCTTCAGATGTGAACCTACCCTAACTGAAGTACAGTAGAGTGGACAGCTATTGGACGCCTGTTATATAACTTTTAACATGTTAATTCTTGCATTTATTTGCTGTATGTTCTTCTTTTTAGATTTTTCCACAACTGATCTAAAATAATTGTGCAACTGATACAAAAAATAATATCACTTAATTTTCCATATTTTTTTTTTAGATCTGGTTCTTTATTCTAGACTCAAAAGCATAGCTCATGGACATTTTTAAATGCTGTAAACACAAAAACAGATCTTTCTGGCTGAATTGATACAGAATAAAGCAAACAAGGGTAATAAGGTTGAATCTATTGGGTTGCGTAAGATCCATCAAAAATTCTTTCCTTTTATGTTTTATTTGATAAAACACATGCAAGAAAAAAATCTAATGCTAGTGTTAGGCCCCTTTCACATTACTTGTGTGTTGCGTGAAAAACGCATCATGCTCTATAATGTGCGTTTTTCACGCAACGCAGGCCACATAGAAGTGACTGGGGCTGCGTGAAAATCACAAGCATCCGCAAGCAAGTGCGGATGCTGTGCAATTTTCACGCATGGTTTCTACTCTAGGTGACGATCGGGATGGGGACCCGATCATTATTATTATTTTCCCTTGTAACATGGTTATAAGGGAAAATAATAGCATTCTTAATACAGAATGTTAAGTAAATTAGGGATGGAGGGGTTAAAAATAAATATAAAAAATTAAACTCACCTCATCCACTTGTTCGCGCAGCCCGGCTTGTCTTCTTTCTTGATGGACCATGTGATGAGCGCAGTGAAGTCACCAATGGTCCTTTTCTCTCAGATCCTCAAAGAAGAAGAAAGAAAACAAGCCGGGCTGTGCAAACAAGTGGATGAGGTGAGTTTATTTATTTATTTTTAACACCTCCATCTCTAATTTGCTTAGCATTCTGTATTAAGAATGCTATTATTTTCCCTTATAACGATGTTATAGGAGAAAAGATGTTATAGGGGAAAATATTAAAATCTACAGAATACCTAACCCATACCCAAACTTCATTGAAGAAGTCCAGTTTTGGGTCTGGGTACCACATTCAGTTTTTTCTCATGCGCGTGCAAAATGCATTGCACTCACGCGAAAAAAACTGAAGAACGCAACGCAATCGCATACAAAACTCACCCCACTCGCAGGCAAAATGCTAGTTTTGCTAGTGTTTAGATTATGAAGGCTATAAGTTAAAATGGTTGTGGAGTTAAAAACACATGTAAACTTGTATTGCCACAAAAAAAGGCAGTGTAGGGCATTTTATGCAATTACTTTTTTTTTAATAAACATAGTGTGAAACTACCCTTACAAATAGATTCTTCCTACTAACCCTTACTTTAATTGTATAAACTTAACAAGTAATGAAAATAAATGTAATTTTATTACTAATGACAGTATGCCCAATATTTTGTCTATCATTCTCAATGACAAATACAAAAGGGGAAAAAAAGACATTAAATGACAATTTGTTTGTCTCGATGCATGCACCAAGCTTTCTTTCTTTTTCTTTTATTTCTGGAATGTACATAAGCATAGGTAAACATCACCCATGAGTGTTACACATTGAAAGTACAAAAGACATACACTGTGATTGAGAGTTCCCTGTGATTATGAGACATTTACCAGCTGGTTGCTTATCCATTGTTCACCATTTGCCACCATTCATTATCCACTTGTCATGTGTGCACTTGATTCATGACTAAACTTGCAGATCTTGGACAAATGCCTTCTGACACATTCTAGTTACACTAGTTTACAGTGTAGTACAGTTTATTCATTAACCCCTCTAACACTGTTAATTGTTGGCATTCAATTACAAGGATGCAGTGAAATTCTAAAAGTCATAATGGTTTTATTTTATGATATTTATATTGTTTTGCATTGTTAACATTTTTTTTAGGTTTTATGACTTTTAGTTATTAAAAAACCTATTCAAATATTTTTTTTTTCACTTTAACTTTTAGATTTAATATATTAAACTATATATATTAATAAACTGTTTGTTTCTCACTAGACTACAATGCACTTGGAAAGTCAGAAAGTTCAGACCCTTTCCCTTTTTTTATGTTTTGTTATTTTTTTAATTTTAGCACAAAGCCGCAACATATCAAATTTTTCTCCATCATTCTGCACTCAACATCCCATAATGACTGAGTGAAAAAGAATGTTCTAAATCTTTGCTAATTTATTGAAAAGGAAAAACATTGCATTGACATAAGTATTCAGACCCTTTACTCAGGACTTAGTTGAAGCACCTTTGGCAGTGATTACAGCCTCCAGTCTTCTTGTGTATGATGACACAAGCTTTTTACATCTGGATTTGGGGATTTGTTGCCATTTTTCTCAGCATATCCTCTCAAGGTTGGATGGGACAGGATGACAGCTTTTATCAGGTCTCTCCAGAAATGTCAGGATTCTGGCTGGGGCACTCAAGGATATTCACAAAGTTGTCCCTATGACACTCATGTGTTTTCTTGGCTGTGTGCTTAGGTCATTGTCTTTTTGGAAGTTAATTCTTTGGCCCAGTCTGAGGTCCAGGGCATTATGGATTTTTAAAAGTACTCTTTACTTTGCTCCATTTACCTTTCACTCAACTCTCACCAGTTTCACTGTTCCAGCCACTGAAAAACACCCCTAGAGCATGATGCTATCACCACTAGTGTTGATCGAGCACCATAGTGTTCGGGGGCTCGGACCGAAGACCTCGGGATACTCGGGTGCTCTACCAAGCACCCGAGCACAATGGAAGTCAATGGGAGAACCCGAGCATTAAACCAGGCACCTTATAATATGTAGAGTGAATCTAAATCGCACCTCCTCATTCCTATGCTTCTGATATGACCATTGTTTACAATTATCAGCATTTCTTTTGATATAACATGGCTATACAGCACTGTTATCAATCATTTGCTGCGCACTATAAAGAGGCAATTAGTATACAGTTTGATCAAAGAGCATAGGCCCACTTACCGCGACAAGGTTGCCTCTTGTTTAAGTTGGAACCTACTCTAACCATGGCCTCCTAATAGTGCACAGCAAATGATTGATAACAGTGCTGTATAGCCATGTTTTATCAAAAGAAATGCTGATATTTGTAAACAATGGTCATATCAGAAGCATAGGAATGAGGAGGTGCGATTTAGATTCACTCTACATATTATATTAAACCAGATACCCCCTGCTCTGAAGAGGGGAGTGTGTCTGGTTCAGACAAAAAGTTCCTAAATTCATGGAAACACCACTAAAAGGGTTCGGGAACAGCATGGGTTGGATGTCTGGATGCATCTTGGACTCCCAGGTCGCTGCTGGGAACGATGTTGTCCGAGTAGTACACCACTTTTACAGACTGACAATTATACGCACAAAACCAAAGATAAAAATCGATTTTAGGGTCCATTCACACGTCCGTTGTTTCTTTCCTGATCTGTTCCATTTTTTGCGGAACAGATCTGGACCAGATCTGGACCCATTCATTTTCAATGGGTCCTGAAAAAAATCGGACAGCTCAATGTCTGATTTTTTTTCAGGACCCATTGAAAATGAATGGGTCCAGATCTGATCCGCAAAAAACGGAACAGATCAGGAAAGAAACAACGGACGTGTGAATGGACCCTTAGACGAAGGAAAAATTGTTAGGAAGCATTATTTCCTGTATATCCACTAGTATGATCACGAATATTCGAATTTCTAATTTTTATCGCGAATATAGGTACTTCGGAAAATTGGCGAATATTTCGAATATAGTGATATATAGTCGTAATTTGATTTTTTTTTTAATCAGTACACATGATCCCTCCCTGCTTCTAGCTTGTGGGCCAATGAGAAGGCTGCAGTATATTTGACTTTAGGAGTAGTGTTGTTTGCAAATTTTCATAATGCAAATTTTTGTATTGCGAATTTTTCAACTTACAACTATTAGACAAAGAAGATTATAGCACTATATTAGCTAAATTGCTCTATATTCGTGTTTTTTTCCCGAATATTCGCTATATTGCTATTTATTGCTATAATCTTCTTTGTCTAATAGTTGTAATTTTTTTCTCATCTGAAGTTCAGATTGGAAAAAAATTACAACTATAAAAAAAGATTATAGCACTATATTAGCTAAATTGCTATATATTCGTTTTTCTTCGTATATTCACTATATTGCTATATATTCTTGTTTTAGAATATTACGAATATTCAAAAACAAGAATCTATAGCAATATAGCGAATATTTGATAAAAAAAAACTAATATAGAGCAATTTAGCTAATTTAGTGCTATAATCTTCTTTGTCTAATAGTTGTAATTTTTTTCTAATCTGAAGTTCTGATTGGAAAAAAAATTACAACTATTAAAAAAAAACTGACCCTGTAAAACATTATATGCAAAAGCCTGAAGGTGAGCTGACCCTATAAAAGATTTTAGGTGCAGTCCTGCTGGTGAGCTGACCCTGTAAAACATTATATGCGAGGGCCTGTAGGTAACATAGTAACATAGTACATAAGGCTGAAAAAATACATTTGTCCATTCAGTTCAGCCTGTCATCCTGCAAGTTGATCCAGAGGAAGGCAAAAAAAAAACCTGTGAGGTAGAAGCCAATTTTCCCCACTTTAGGGGAATAAAAAAATCCTTCCCGACTCCAATCAGGCAATCAGAATAACTACCTGGATCAACGACCCCTCTCTAGTAGCTATAACCTGTAATATTATTACACTACAGAAATACATCCAGGCCCCTCTTGAATTCCTTTATTGTACTCACCATCACCACCTCCTCAGGCAGAGAGTTCTATAGTCTCACTGCTCTTACCGTAAAGAATTCTCTTCTATGTTTATGTACAAACCTTCTTTCCTCCAGGCGCAGAGGAAGTCCCCTCGTCACAGTCACAGTCCTTGGGATAAATAGATGATTGGATAGATCTCTGTACTGACCCCTGTTATATTTATACATAATAATTAGATCTCCCCTCAATCGTCTTTTTTCTAAAGTGAATAACCCTAATTTTGATAATCTTTCAGGGTACTGTAGTTGCCCCATTCCAGTTATTACTTTAGTTGCCATCCTCTGGACCCTCTCCAGCTCTGCTATGTCTGCCTTGTTCACTGGAGCCCAGAACTGTACACAGTACTCCATGTGATGTCTGACTAGCGATTTGTAAAGTGGTAGGACTATGTTCTTATCACGGGCATCTATGCCCCTTTTGATGCAACCCATTATCTTATTGGCCTTGGCAGCAGCTGCCTGACACTGGTTTTTGCAGCTTAGTTTGCTGTTTATTAAAATTCCTAGATCATTTTCCATGTCAGTGTTACCAAGTGTTTTACCATTTAGTATGTACGGGTGACTTGCATTATTCCTTCCCATGTGCATAACTTTACATTTGTCAGTGTTAAACCTCATCTGCAACTTATCTGCCCAAGCCTCCAGTCTATCCAGATCCCTCTGTAGCAGTATACTGTCCTCTTCAGTGTAAATTACTTTACACAGTTTAGTGTCATCTGTGAAAATTTATATTTTACTATGCAAGCCTTCTACAAGATCATTAATAAATATATTGAAGAGAATAGGGTCCAATACTGACCCCTGAGGTACCCCACTAGTGACAATGACCCAATCTGAGTTTGTACCGTTAATAACCACCCTCTGTTTTCTATCACTCAGCCAGTTACTTACCCACATATAGACATTTTCTCCCAGTCTGAGCATTCTCATAACTAACTTTCTATGTAGTACAGTGTCAAATGCTTTGAAGAAGTCCAGATAACCATTGATTCGCCGCTGTCAAGTCTAGAACTTACCTCCTCATAGAAACTGATTAAATTAGATTGGCATGACCAATCCCTCATGAAGCCATGCTGATATGGCGTTATTTGCTTATTTCCATTGAGATGCTCTAAGATAGCATATAGGTGAGCTGACCCTGTAAAAGATTGTAGGTGAGGGCCTGCTGGTGAGCTGACCCTCTAAAAAATTATATGCAAAGGCCTGCAGGTGAGCTGACCCTGTAAAACATTATATGCGATGGCCTGCAGGTGATCTAACCCTACACAAATGACAAATTAGATAATAATGGATGACCACCTGAGTCAAACAGAAGAAATATGTAGTAAGTGGTCAGAATTAAAACTTAACGTTTAATTAGAAATTTTAAAAAATAGGTCCCATGATAATATATGACAACAATGTATTGATATAAACAAGAAGCAACGCGGCGGGTTGCCAAACAGAAGGTAATAGTGCACAGAACCAAGTCATACACTAAAAGAGATGCTCGGCGGCACCAGAATAATAACCGGTTGGTCCTACCGCTCAGATGAGATGCTCCTAGATCAACAATTGTCCAGCCGGTGTTGATAGATGTGCACACCGTTGCTAGCGGCAATTGCGTAACGCAGGGTGGTATGTAGAACTGGCTGGCCCTAGTAATACCCTAGAGCCCTACACTGGCCTCTGTGACCGGATAACGGTGACCCGCCACCAGTCACCTACAGGAACCTCACCCTGGAATTTGTGCGCCCTAGAAAGCCCTCGCTTACCTGATCCCTACATGCATGTTTCGCTGGAGGAGATGAGTTACAAGCTCATCAGGGGAAACACGGGAGCTTGGGCTGAACCTGGGCTGATGTAGCCTAGGTAGCACATGAAAATCACTACCTTTTAAAAAGGGAGCCAGCCCCAGAATGAGGCTTGGCTACATCAGCCCATGTGTCTCAGTCAGTTATTAGGAGAGGGGATCTATATCCTGACCCCCCTTTTCCCTCATAGCTAATCCGCCCACATTGATCCATATCTGGATCGTGGTGAAACTTTGTCTCTGTGCAGAGCGCACATTTGACATCATTGTCAGTGCACCCTGCACAGGTTCAGCCCAAGCTCCCGTGTTTCCCCTGATGAGCTTGTTACTCATCTCCTCCAGCGAAACATGCATGTAGGGATCAGGTAAGCGAGGGCTTTCTAGGGCGCACAAATTCCAGGGTGAGGTTCCTGTAGGTGACTGGTGGCGGGTCACCGTTATCCGGTCACAGAGGCCAGTGTAGGGCTCTAGGGTATTACTAGGGCCAGCCAGTTCTACATACCACCCTGCGTTACGCAATTGCCGCTAGCAAAGGTGTGCACATCTATCAACACCGGCTGGAAAATTGTTGATCTAGGAGCATCTCATCTGAGCGGTAGGACCAACCGGTTATTATTCTGGTGCCGCCGAGCATCTTTTTTAGTGTATGACTTGGTTCTGTGCACTATTACCTTCTGTTTGGCAACCCGCCGCGTTGCTTCTTGTTTATATCAATACATTGTTGTCATCTATTATCATGGAACCTATTTTCTAAAATTTCTAATTAAACGTTAAGTTTTAATTCTGATCTAACCCTACAAAAGATTGTAAGTTAGGGCCTGCTGGTGAGCTAACCCTCAAAAAAATTATATGCGAGGGCCTGCAGCTGAGCTGACCCTGTAAAAGATTTTAGTTGCGGGCCTGCTAATGAGCTAACACTGTAAAAGTTTTTAGGTGCGGGCCTGCTTGTGAGCCGAACCTTATAAAACATTTTAGGTGCGGGCCTGCTGGTGAGCTGACCCTGTAAAACATTATATGCAAAAGCCTGTAGGTGAGCTGACCCTGTAAAATATTTTAGGTGCGGGCCTGCTAATGAGCTAACACTGTAAAAGTTTTTAGGTGCAGTCCTGCTGGTGAGCTGACCTAAAAAATTATATGCGAGGGCCTGCAGCTGAGCTGACACTGTAAAAGATTGTAGGTGAAGGCCTGCAGGCGCGCTGACCTTGTAAAAGATTGTAGGTGAGGGCATGCTGGTGAGCTGACTTTGTAAAACATTATATGCAAAGGGCATATATGCAAGGGCATATGAATAAGCATGTTGATATGAAGATAGAGGAGGAGGAGGAAGAGAAAAGGAAGATTCAACCATATACCCTTGTTTGTGGTGGAAGGGGTGCATGGGAATACAGTGTATTTAGTACATTATAAACAACGCATTTAAAGTGCCTTTATGTTCAGCAGCTTTACTCTGGTGGAGTCGAGAAGTCATGGTCAATCCAGGCCTTGTTCAGTTTTATAAGAGTCAACCTGTCAGCATTTTCAGTTGACAGGCGGATACGCTTATCTGTTATAATGCCACAAGCAGCACTAAATACCGGCTCAGACAAAACGCTGGCGGCAGGCCAGCACATCCAAGGCGTAGGGCGCCAGTTCGTGCCACGTGTCCAGCTTGGACATCCAGTAAGGCACTGAGGGATCATTGAGGACGCTCACATGGTCTGCTATGTACTCCTTCACAATCTTCCAAAATTTTTCCCTCCTTGTGACACTAGGCTGCGCATGAGGGTGCTGGCGGGTTGTCATGAAACTGTCCCAGGCTTTGGAGAGTGTTGCCCTGCCTCTGTTGTAACTGCTGTGTGTTCCACTTGTCTCCCCTCCTCGGTTGCCCAAGGAACTACCGACTCTGCCGCCAGGGTTGTCAGATGGAAATTTTTTGGGAGCAATTTTACAACAAGGACCTTCTGGTTTTGCACCATTTTGCTTGTCATCTCCACCAGAGGAATGAGGGATGAGAAGTTCTCTTTGTAGAGGGGGTCGAGAAGGGTGAACAACCAGTAATCCGTGTTGTCTAAAATGCATATATAGAGCGGGTCGCTGGAAAGGCAGCCTAACATGAAATCATCCATGTGTGCCAGAGTACCAACAGGCAAGATTTCGCTGTCGTCATCAGAAATATATACTCTCAATTTCCTCATCCTCTTCCTCCTCTTCTGCCCACCCTCGCAGAACGGATGGGTTACATTTCCATGGGTACTACCCTCTGTAGAGGTGGCGACCATTTCCTGCTCCTCCTCGTCTTCATCGTCCAATTCGCGCTGAGAAGACGAACTGAGGGTGGTCTGGCTATCACCCTTTGTAATATCTTCCCTCATTTCCACCTCTTCCACATGCAAAGCGTCGTCCTTAATTGTGAGCAGCGAGCGTTTGAGTAGACACAGAAGTGGGACGGTAATGCTGATAATAGCGTTATCGCCGCTCAACATCTGTGTTGATTCCTCAAAGTTTCTTAAAACCTCACAGAGGTCAGACAACCATGCCCACTTCTTGCTTTTGAATAGCGGAAGCTGACTGGAAAGGTGACAACCATGTTGCAGCTGGTATTCCACTACTGTCCTCTTCTGCTCACAAAGCCTGACCAACATGTGGAACGTGGAGTTCCAGCGCGTGCTCACAAAAGGCGGTGAGCTGGCAATCTCCAGCGCTGCTGCAGCGTTGACAGACTAGCTGAAGCTGTCGATTACTTGCGGAAATGTGCACACACGCGGCGCACCTTCACCAGTAGCTCAGGCAAATTGGGGTAGGTTTTGAGAAACCACTGAACCACTAAGTTTAACACGTGGGCTAGGCATGGTATGTGTGTGAGCGTGCCGAGCTCCAAAGTCGCCACCAAGTTACGGCCATTATCAGACACAACCATGCCTGGTTGTAGGTTGAGTGGCGAGAGCCACAGCTCAGTCTGGTCTCTTATCCCTTGCCACAGCTGTGTGGCGGTGTGCTGTTTGTCACCTAGGCAGATCAGCTTCAGCACGGCCTGTTGTCGCTTCCCCATTGCAGTGCTACACTGCTTTCAGCTACCGACTGATGGCTGACTGGTACTCCAAGAGGATTATTCTGAGGTGGAAATGGAGGAGGAGGAGGAGGAGAGACAAAGGGTTGGAGCAACTAATGTAGGTGGTGGGGGAAACCCTGATGGAATTAGGGCCCGCAATCCTTGCCTTCGGTAGCATCTGTGCCATCCCATGGTACGACTCTCTCCCGGCCTACACAAAGTTCACCCGGTGTGCGGTCAGGGAAATGTAGTGTCCATGGCCGAATGCACTTGTATATGTGTCTGTGGTTAAGTAGACCTTCCCAGTAACTGCGTTGGTCAGGGCACGTGTCATGTTGCGGGACACATGTTGGTGTAAGGCGGGCATGGCACACCTTGAAAAATAGTGGCGGCTGGGGACTGCGTAACGCGGGACTGCCGCTGATATCAGGCTGCGGAAGGCCTTAGTGTCCACAAGCCTAAATGGCAACATTTCCAGGGCCAGTAATTTGGAAAGTTGCACATTTAGTGCTATGGCCTATGGGTGGGTAGGTGGGTATTTGCGCTTGCGTTCAAATGCCAGGGGTAAGGACATTTGTACGCTGCTCTGGAACACAGAAGTCGATGTGGTAGATGATGGCGCTTGCGAAGGTCCAGGAGGCATTCGGGCATGCGTCTTGGACAGGGGATTGGCCAACACATAACAAAGGGGAATAGGAGGCAGTGGTGTGACCAGCAGACACTGATTTTGAACTAAGGCGTTTGGTCTATCTATTAGTGTGCTTTGATACCATTTGGCGGATCACGCTGGTGGTGGTGAGGTTGCTAGTGTTCACGCCCCGGCTCATTTTGGTACTGCACAGGTTGCAAACTACTATTCTTTTGTTTTCCGCACTTTCCTCAAAAAAGCGCTATACTGCGGAACACCTACCTTTTGGCAAGGGAGATTGGGAGTGGTGGGCCTGTTTGGTGTGGCCCGCCTTCTCCCTTTTGCCACCCCATGGGGCCTCTTCCAGCCTGTTGCGGTGCAGCAGATCCCTCCCCCTCTGTATTGCTGTCCTCGCTCGGCTTTCAACTTTCCCAGGTTGGGTCAGTGACCTTATCGTCCACCACCTCCTCTTCCACTTCCTAACTCTGCTCATCCTCCTGACTTGTTGACCTAACCTTTACCTCAGTGATTGACAACTGTGTCTGATTCTCTTCATCAACCTCTTGAGATAGTAATTGCGGTTGACTTATTGGCAACTGTGTCTCATCATCATCCACCTCATTAATCAGTAAGTGCCATTCCCCACTGTCATGTTCTTGTGACTGGGGATGCTCAAGAGTTTGGGAATCAGGGCACAAGATCTGTCCCTCTTCAAGAAAGAAAATAGCTCCTCGGAATTTCCGAGTGTGGGATCACTTGTTTGACCAGACTCTCCATGATGGGAGAAAGGAGGATCAGGGTGAGGATTGTGTTCAGCAGACTCTTGGCTACTGAGACTGGACTTGGTGGAAGACAGGGTGGTGTTTAAGCGACTGGAAACATTATCTGCTGCATTCCAACCAACCACCTGGTCTCACTGGTCTGACTTCAAGAGTGGTGTCCTGCGCCGCCCTGAAAACTGGGATATGAAGCTAGGTATCGTGGATGATTGTTTTTCTTGTGTTCTGGCAGCAGGCACAGTTTCAACGTGCTCAGGGCCACGGCCTCTGCGTGCACCATCATCATCACAGCCACTTCCCCTTCCCTTACTGCTCGCCTTCTTCATATTAAATGTTATATATGCTTGAAAGTTTGTCACACGTACAGTAGCGTAGGATTTGGAAGTGTATGTTTAAAAAAATTTAAAAAGGTATTTGGGATATGGAAACGTCACACAGGTAATGTCAATGCTGTCACCAGCGGCTAATACAAAATTACAGGCAATGTCACAGGTATTTGGGATGAGGAAACGTTATATAGGAGAGGTACCACTGGTAATATCAACGTCCAAAGAATCTACGTAAAAAGTACACTGTATGTCACAGATAAAAAAAATTAAGTGTACACGTTACACTGGAGGTGTGGCACTGGTAATGTCACTTCCAGCAGACATATATATCAACATCAATGTAAATAAGTCTTTAAACAAATATCAAACTAAAGTCCAGCAAAAAAGAAGACCCTTAAAAATAATCTGATTAAGAATAAACCCAAAATATTCCCGATACATAATTATATTAATGGTGAAGAAGAAACATAAATATCTATGTCCCAAGATAGTAATCTAGTGCGTATGTCAATCATAGGGACAATGCAGTGAAGATAAAACTTTCCCTGTGATATCCCTGCAGTGTCACTCAGCCCAGAGACGACCCCTGAAGGTGGGGACAATTTCCTCGTACCTATTACTGTCAACAACCCTAGTTGTATTCCAACGCGTTTCTCCCACTCTTGAGTTCCTCAGGGGGTCAATATATTGTTAGGTGGCTAGGTTGAATAAACGCCACCCACAGGGTTATATACATCACATAAACAAATACACACGAGACACTGAATGGATAAATCAAAATGCTGTGCCAAAATAGTACACTTCACCGGCAACCATTGATAGCAGGTGGGCGGTGTTGAGGAGTGATAGTGATGAACTAATACAGACAAACTGCCTGTGAGTCAACCCTTCTGCCGGGTGATGATGACCTAAAGGTACGTGGACTACTCAAGGTATGTAGAATAACGCCTCCACCGGTGTGTTATAATATCACTGTCTATTGAAAAAGTACACTGGATGTCACAGATATTTTTTGGATGTGCACCCTTTACACTGGAGATGTGACGCAGCTAATGTCACTGTCTGCAGCGGACACCGTCTATGGAAAAAGTACACTGGATGTCAGATATTTTTTGGATGCGCACACTTTACACTGGAGATATAGCACAGCTAATGTCACTGCCTACAGCGGACACGTCTATTGAAAAAGTACACTAGATGTCACAGATATTTTTGGGGATGCGCACACTTTTCACTGGAGATGGGAGCAGCCTAACAATTGTTCGCTATTTAGCGCAGGATGCACTAAAAATAGATATTGCTGCCACACACAATAGTTCTTAGAAGGACTTTTGGGTCAGTAAAGTTTTAGCTATTTATCGCAGGTTGCGCTAAAAATATAGAATGCTGCTGCCACACACAAGTCCTTAAAAGGACTTTTGGGTCTCTGAAAAGTTTTAGTGGTAAAAATGTTCTTAAATCACTCCCTACACTGTCTGTCCCTTCCTCAGCACAGCTCTCCCTGACTAAGAATGAGCCGAACATGCGTCATTGAGTGCTATATAGCACCCGATGGCGCGTTTTGGCCAGCCAATCAATGTAATGCCAGCAGCCAACATGGCTATGGCATTACAGTGAGGGCAGTGCTTATCTGTACGTTTTTTGGCTGCATAGCAGCCAAGGAACATGCCGTGCGGAGACTCGAGTATTGCGCTCGAGCAGATGCGGTATTCGGCCGATCATCACTAATCATGTTGTCTAATCTTGTTTCTCACTGTCCAAGAGCCCTTTAAGTGTTTTTTTCTTTTGCAAACTTTCATGTGTCTTTTATTGTGCAGAAGCTTCTTTATGGCAAAGTTACTCCCATCTGCACACTGGATCTTTGGAGCTCAGCTAGAGTGACCACTGAGTTCTTAGTCACCTCTCTTAGTAAGGTCCTTTCCCCCTGATTACTTAGTTTGGTATAGTGGCCATACTGTCGGGAATATAAAGCAAATGCTTTATATAAAAGAAAGGATCAAAGGAAAGATTTCAAAGGGAATTGATCCTAGAGGTGGACATATAAAACACCTCAAAAAGAGATTGTCTATAATTTAATTATATTGTGCAATCAGTAAAATAAGGTTCAAGCGTCTATGCAAAAATATAAAAGATTTATTATACAATAACTCAAGATACAATCAAAGCTTAATGAATATAAAAGTCGATAATATGCAATAATACACAGTGATATGCATTACCCACAATTCGCCACAAGATGGCTCTAACACGACTACCAGCGTTCCATATCGCTTCTCAAACATGAAAATGTAATGCAAGCGTCTCAACGGCAATTATGAGATATACACAATAATGATAAGGACAGATTACGAACCCTTGCTCTGCTCAGACTATGACCAATCTCAGATATCGGGTAGTATTGCTACATAAATTATGAATTATCAAGCCTGATATGACTATGAAATGAATATTCCAATCAGAGATTCCCTCTGATATCAATATAAGATCTTTTATTCAGTAATATGCATATTTACTGAGTAGCTATAATATTGATGTAGTACTTAACATTATACATCCGCACTAAAGCTGGGATTTTCCTAAATATCAAGCCAAATAATTCAATCAATACTACACATAATAAAATCATACGTTACCCGAGAGTGCAGTTGATATGCAGAGTCTAAGGGAAGTCAGCTCTGAGGTCCGTTCTGATCATTGGGATTTTTCTCCTGGGGTCTCTCTTTCTTTCTTTGTGTCTCTGTGTTTCTGTGTTCTGTTGCTCCCTGCTGTTGTTCCTTGTTCTTTTTTTCATTTTCTACTCCTTCTACCCCCCTCATGTGTGTATGGTTTATGATCACAAACTTATCAGTTAGTCACACCTTCCTAACTTGGAGTTTTCCAATCATTGTCGGTTCGGCGTGTACATATCATAATGACTGTGATGTCACTGTATCACCCAGAATGCATTTCAGCTGTTGGTGCAATGTTACCTATTCATACCTAGGTGGCACTATTGCATAAGCTACTAGCATCATCACTATTAAGGGTTAACTGTCCAGGTCTGATTTCTCTTACATTCTATACACATAATATATGGAATCTAAATCAGAGCTAAGGGATTAATTTTGACACAAAAAACAATTATGCATAGAATTTATGGTAACATTTAGACTTTTCCCATACTCTCAAATCTATGTAATGATAAGAATATAATGGACCTTGTAATCTCACAGACATGTGTGTCTTCTCTCTCCCTTCAATGGGTGATTGATTGTTAGTTAAAATAACACCATCTTCCCTGAACGAGGACTCATTAACACAGTTTACACTACTGTAATTCTTCTCATCATGCATTAGGAGTGCATGCGTTCCTAGTGAGAAATATATAAGATAATAGATGCATTGACATCCTTCATAATATTCAACAATATAAAGTGATACATATGTCCTATTGATTCTCTTATACTAAAAATTTTATGTTCATTATACATATACATATATCACAGATTTTCTGCTTTATCAATAGACATTAAACTATAGGGGTAATTAGCGCCAGATGCGTCTAGAAAATATCCTTATCTCAGTCATAAATTTATAAGGAGTCAAGAATGACACCTATGAAAAGGCACAACAATACCATATACAGTATTTCACAAAAGTAAGTACATCCCTCACATTTTTGTAAATATGTTATTATATCTTTTCATGGGACAACACTAAAGATTTGATACTTTGATACAATATAAAGTGATCAGTGTACAGTTTGTATAACAGTGTAAATTTGGTGTGCCCTCAAAATAACTCACCATTCAGCCATGAATGTCTAAACCGCTGGCAACAAAAGTGAGTACAACACTAAGTAAAAATGCCCAAATTGTGCCCAAAGAGTCAATACTTTATGTGGCTACCATTGTTTTCCAGCACTGACTTAATTCTCTTGGGCATGGAGCTCATTAGAGCTTCACAGGTTGCCACTGCAATCTTCTTCCACTCCTCCATGACAACATCACAGATGTGGTGGATGTTAGAGACTGCGCTCCTCCACAGAGGCTCCATAGGGTTTAGGTCTGGAGACATGCTTGGCCAGTCCAGCACCTTTACCCTCAGTTTCTTTAGCAAAGCAGTGGTTGTCTTGGAGGTGTGTTTGGGGTTGTTATCATGTTGAATTACTGCCCTGCAGCCCAGTTTTGGAAGAGAGGGGATTATGTTCTGCTTCAGTATGTCACAGTACATGTTGGCATTCATGGTTCCCTCAAAGAACTGTAATTCCCCACACCTGGCAGCACTCATGCAGCCCCAAACCATGACACTCCCACCATCATGCTTGACTTTAGGCAATACACACTTGTCTTTGTACTCCTCACCTGGTTGCCGCCCCATAAGCTTGACACCATCTAAACCAAATACGTTTATATTGGTCTCATTAGACCACAGGACATGGTTCCAGTAATCCATGTCCTTAGTATGCTTCTTTTCAGTAAGCTGTTTGTGGGCTTTTTTGTGCATCATCTTTAGAAGAGGCTTCCTTCTGTGACGACCAGACTGGCAGACCAATTTGATGCAATGTGCGGCATATGGTCTGAGCACTGACAGGCTAACCCCCCCACCCCTTTAACTTCTGCAGCAATGCTGGCAGCACTCATATGTCCATTTTCAAAAGACAACCTCTAGATATAATGCTGAGGACGTGCACTCAACTTCTTTGGTCAAGCATGGTGAGGCCTGTTCTGAGTGGAACCTGTCTTTTTAAACCGCTTTATGGTCTTGGCCACCATGCTACAGCTCAGTTTCAGGCTGTTGGCAATCTTCTTATAGCCTAGGCCATCTTTATGTAGAGCAACATTTTTTTTCAGATGCTCAGAGAGTTCTTTGCCGTGAGGTGCCATGTTGAACTTCCAGTGACCAGTATTAGAGAGTGTGAGAGTGATAATTTAACACACCTGCTCTCCATTTACACCTGAGATCTTGTAACACTAACGAATCACATGACAACGAGGAGTAAAAATGGCTAATTGGGCCATTTTCACTTAGGGGTTTACTCATTTTTGTTGCCAGTTGTTTTGACATTGATGGCAGAATGTTGAGTTATTTTGAGGGCACACCAAATTTACACCATTATACAAGCTGTACACTAACTACTTTACACTGTATCAAAGTGGCATATCTTTAGTGTTGTCCCATGAAAAGATATAATTAAATATTTGAAGAGGTGAATATGTGAGGGGTGCACTCACTTTTGTGAGATACTGTATATATACACTGAACAAAAATATAAACGCAACACTTTCAGTTTTGCTCCCATTTTTCATGAGCTCAACTCAAAGATCTGAAACATTTTCTACATACGCAAAAGACCCATTACTCTCAAATATTGTTCACAAATCTGTCTAAATCTGTGTTAGTGAGTACTTCTCCTTTGCCAAGATAATCTATCCCACCAGGGGCGGACACAGGAAGCAATGGGCCTCTGTGCAAAGAATGTACCTGCCCCCCCCAAAAAAAAAAAAAAAAAAAAAAAAAACAACACATATACAAATATAAACATATATGTGCAAATAAAAAACATCTTGTGAATATGTTTACAATATGTATATATATTCTTTTCATACTAGGTCATGCCTATAACTCTGCCCAAAGCATAACTATACACACCCAGTACCCTTAATGCCCCCACATAATAATTATTTCCCCTTTGTGCCAGTAAATAGTAGTTATGTCCAGATATGTGCCCCCTCAGAGTAGTAATGGTCAGATATGTGCCCCCCTCACAGGAAGTTAAAAAATATATACTCACCTAGTTCCTCATGATCACATTTCAGCCGCTGGCGCTCCATAGCAGTGGCAGGATGTAGTGTCACACATTGCTCTGCTGGTTTGTGGCCAGATTCCCGGCCGCACTGCTCCTCCTCATACACAGACCAGCAGTGTGATGTGTGACACTACATCCTGCTACTGTTGTGGAGCCAGTTCCATATTTAGATTTAATGCTGCCCTAGGCACTTAAGTGCCAGCTTTGTCCCCCGAATAAAGTCCTTGGCTGATGGTAAAATGCTCCCTAGGCCTTCAATTATCCCTCAGGACTCCCTCATACACTTGGACAATTAAAGGACTGACTTGTTACGTGTGCGTTTGGCAGCTGAAGGCATCTGTGTTGGTACCATGTTCTTATGTGCCTGAATTGCTGAGAAAAATGATGTTTTATTATATACAAACGGGGGCGTTACCATTACACCTAGAGGCTCCGGTCTCTCTGTAACTGCCGCGCCCTCTGCACTTTAACATGGCCCAGTGGGATGACATTTTTAATGCCAGGCCCTGTCAAAGTAGACAGGGAGCGGCAGTTGCAGAGACAGCAGAGCCTGTAGGTGTAATGGTAATGCCCCCGTTGCTCCTAGAGGGTCATTTGCATATATTCAAATATTATTATTTTTTCCCAATAATGCAGGCATATACTGTATGAACATGGGCCCAACACAGACAGACACTGATGGGTGGGTTTAGCAGGCTAAGGCAGCACTAAAGCATGTCCATTAGTGCCAGTGACATCACCGGGCTCACTGGCAGGCGGAAGCCACTCCCAAATAGTATCCCCAGTGGTAATAAGGCTTCCTACAGTGCCCTCAGTACTAATAAGGCCTCCCTATAGGGCACCTCTTATAATCTATAAGGCACTTCTACAGGGAGTGCAGAATTATTAGGCAAGTTGTATTTTTGAGGATTAATTTTATTATTGAACAACAACCATAGTAGTTTTTAGTTTGTTTTAGTTTTAGCTATTTTAGGGGGATATCTGTGTGTGCAGGTGACTATTACTGTGCATAATTATTAGTCAACTTAACAAAAAACAAATATATACCCATTTCAATTATTTATTTTTACCAGTGAAACCAATATAACATCTCAACATTCACAAATATACATTTCTGACATTCAAAAACAAAACAAAAACAAATCAGTGACCAATATAGCCACCTTTCTTTGCAAGGACACTCAAAAGCCTGCCATCCATGGATTCTGTCAGTGTTTTGATCTGTTCACCATCAACATTGCGTGCAGCAGCAACCACAGCCTCCCAGACACTGTTCAGAGAGGTGTACTGTTTTCCCTCCTTGTAAATCTCACATTTGATGATGGACCACAGGTTCTCAATGGGGTTCAGATCAGGTGAACAAGGAGGCCATGTCATTAGATTTTCTTCTTTTATACCCTTTCTTGCCAGCCATGCTGTGGAGTACTTGGACGCGTGTGATGGAGCATTGTCCTGCATGAAAATCATGTTTTTCTTGAAGGATGCAGACTTCTTCCTGTACCACTGCTTGAAGAAGGTGTCTTCCAGAAACTGGCATTAGGACTGGGAGTTGAGCTTGACTCCATCCTCAACCCGAAAAGGCCCCACAAGCTCATCTTTGATGATACCAGCCCAAACCAGTACTCCACCTCCACCTTGCTGGCGTCTGAGTCGGACTGGAGCTCTCTGCCCTTTACCAATCCAGCCACGGGCCCATCCATCTGGCCCATCAAGACTCACTCTCATTTCATCAGTCCATAAAACCTTAGAAAAATCAGTCTTGAGATATTTCTTGGCCCAGTCTTGACGTTTCAGCTTGTGTGTCTTGTTCAGTGGTGGTCGTCTTTCAGCCTTTCTTACCTTGGCCATGTCTCTGATTATTGCACACCTTGTGCTTTTGGGCACTCCAGTGATGTTGCAGCTCTGAAATATGGCCAAACTGGTGGCAAGTGGCATTTTGGCAGCTGCACGCTTGACTTTTCTCAGTTCATGGGCAGTTATTTTGCGCCTTGGTTTTTCCACACGCTTCTTGCGACCCTGTTGACTACTTTGAATGAAACGCTTGATTGTTCGATGATCACGCTTCAGAAGCTTTGCAATTTTAAGAGTGCTGCATCCCTCTGCAAGATATCTCACTATTTTTGACTTTTCTGAGCCTGTCAAGTCCTTCTTTTGACCCATTTTGCCAAAGGAAAGGAAGTTGCCTAATAGTTATGCACACCTAATATAGGGTGTTGATGTCATTAGACCACACCCCTTCTCATTACAGAGATGCACATCACCTAATATGCTTAATTGGTAGTAGGCTTTCGAGCCTATACAGCTTTGAGTAAGACAACATGCATAAAGAGGATGATGTGGTCAAAATACTCATTTGCCTAATAATTCTGCACTCGGTGTATAGAGCCCTCAGTAGTAGTAATGCCCTCCACCACTGCCCACAGTATTTATAATGTTCCCTCCAGTGCCCCCTGTAATTATAATACCTCCTGCCATACCCCCCCAGAGTTATAATCATTTCTGTAGTGCCCCCATGAATTATAATGCCTGTCCCATGTAAATAACACCAGTCGTCTCCCACCAGTCTTCTATATGATAAAGTCCCATGTAAATAACCTATCTTCCTTACAGTCTTCTATACCATACAGTCCCATGTAAATAACTTCAATCCTCTCCCTTCAGTCTTCTATACCATGCAGTCCTATGTAAATGACACCAGTCCTCTCCCTCCAGTCCCATGTAAATAACTTTTCTTCCTTACTGTTCTCTAACAATAATTCTGCACTCGGTGTATAGAGCCCTCAGTAGTAGTAATGCCCTCCACCACTGCCCACAGTATTTATAATGTTCCCTCCAGTGCCCCCTGTAATTATAATACCTCCTGCCATACCCCCCCAGAGTTATAATCATTTCTGTAGTGCCCCCATGAATTATAATGCCTGTCCCATGTAAATAACACCAGTCGTCTCCCACCAGTCTTCTATATGATAAAGTCCCATGTAAATAACCTATCTTCCTTACAGTCTTCTATACCATACAGTCCCATGTAAATAACTTCAATCCTCTCCCTTCAGTCTTCTATACCATGCAGTCCTATGTAAATGACACCAGTCCTCTCCCTCCAGTACCATGTAAATAACTTAAATCTCCTCCTTCACCCCCTCCAACACATAACATCAGTCATCTCCCTCCAATCTATAACATACAGTCCCATTTAAAAAATATATCTTTCTTATAGTCTTCTATAACATACAGTCCTATGTCACTGACACCCGCCCCTCTAACATACAGTCAAAGTTAAATAACATATTTCCCTCCCACTAAGCAGTGAGGAGGTATAATGGGGAGAACCACATCGCCATTATACATTCATTCCATGGCATCACAGGTCTCCACTGCTGAGCACTGCCTCTTTCTGCACTGGTCACATGATGGTGACCTCATCACAGGTCCTACCTCCACTTCCACTGCTGAAAAGATCACATGACTATGATGTCATCGAAGGTCCTTTAGCTATAAAGTGTAGACACAAACAGGCAGCAGATTCACAGTAAGTTCTAATCAGCCCCCCCCACCCCCAAAACTCTGCCCCCCTCCAGTCCTTCACACCAAGGTCCCCAGGAAAAATATAATAAGATTAAAAAAAATAAACTGCTGTCACTGGGATGGGCCCCCTCCCTTGCTGGGCCCCTGTGCAGCTGAACCAGCTGCACAGGCGGTAGGTCCACCCCTGCATCCCACCTCACAGGCGGCATATCAAGGTGCTGATTAGATAGCATGAATATTGCATAGGTGGGCCTTAGACTGCCCACAATAAAAGCAAATCTGAAATGTGCAGTTTAATCATATAGCACAATGCCACAGATGTCGCAATGTTTGAGGGAACGTGCAATTGGCATGCTGACTATAGGAATGTCTACCAGAGCTGTTGCTAGTGCAATGAATGTTCATTTCTCTACCATAAGCCGTCTCCAAAGGCGTTTCAATAAATTTGTCAGTACATCAAACCGGCCTCACAACCGCAGACCACGTGTAACCACAAAGCCCAGGACCTCCACATCCAGCATGTTCACCTCCATGATTGTCTGAGACCTGCCACCCGGACAGCTTCAGCAGCAATCTGTTTGCATAACCAAAGAAATTTTGCACAAACTGTCAGAAACCGTCTCAGGGAAGCTCATCTGCATGCTCGTCATCCTTATTGGGGTCTGGACCTGACTGCAGTTCGTCGTCGTAACCGACTTGAGTGGGCAAATGCTCACATTCGATGGCGTCTGGCACGTTGGAGAGACGTTCTGTTCCCGGATGAGTCCCGGTTTTCACTGTTCAGGGCAGATGGCAGACAGCGTGCGTGGCATCGTGTGGGTGATCAGTTTGCTGATGTCAATGTTGTGGATCGGGTGGCCAATGGTGGCAGTGGGGTTATGGCATGGGCAGGCGTATGCTATGGACAAAGAACACAGGTGCATTTTATTGATGGCATTTTCAATGCACAGAGATACCATTCATCCACGACCATCACCTCATGTTGCAGCATGATAATGCACGGTCCCATATTGCAAGGATCTGTACACAATTCCTGGAAGCTGAAAACATTCCAGTTCTTGCATGGCCAGCATGCTCACCGGACATGTCACCCATTGAGCATGTTTGGGATGCTCTGGATTGGCGTATGCGACAGTATGTTCCAGTTCCTGCCAATATTCTGAAACTTCGCACAGCTATTGAAGAGGAGTGGACCAACATTCCACAGGCCACAATCAACAACCTGATCAACTCTATGTGACGGAGATGTGTTGCACTGCGTGAGACAAATGGTGGCCACACCAGATACTGACTGGTTTTCTGACCCCCCCCCCCAGTAAGGTCTTATATTGTGGGTAGTCTAAGGCACACCTATGCAATATTCATGCTGTCTAATCAGCACCTTGATATGCCACACCTGTGAGGTAAGATGGATTATTTTGGCAAAGGAGAAGTGCTCACTAATAGAGTTGAGCAGACACCTGGATTTTCGGGTTCGACGGGTTCGGCCGAACTTCGGAAAAAAGTTTGAGTTCAGAACCCCAACTTGACCCTGAACCCGAACCCCATTAAAATCAATAGGGACCCGAACTTTTGAGCACTAAAATGGCTGTAAAAATGTCATGTAAAGGGCTAGAGGGCTGCAAATGTCGTCAAAATGTGGTTAAGAGAGGGGGCGGAGCCTGCGCTTGAGCCGGATGGACGTGTGAAGAGCTGCTCTCCTGCCTGCATAACCCTCACAGCACCTTATTATAAGCCTACTGGTCTCTAAAATGGTCAAAATCGGGGGCCAGAAACCCACAGAACAACTGGGTAGCAATCACTCCCAAAATCAAGCTGGGCAGATGGAGAAATTTATTAAAAAAGCAGCTGCTGCTGCAGTGAGCCGTGATTCCAAGATGGCGTCCGGCACACCACGCTCTGCACACAAGCTATCAGCAGCAGCCAGCGGTGACAAGGTAGGGGATGATCCCAGTGATGCGGACTGTCTGCCCATATCCAGAGCTTTTCTAAAAGAGGCTCTTGCAGAAGCCCTGGGCCCCCTTAGCCTGGACATCTTCTCAATAAAAGAGGATGTTAAACACATAGGACGGAGGGTGGAGGTTTTGGAGGAAACCCAGGCTGCGATCCTGCAGCACCAGGCTGAAGTGTCATCTAGCCTGTCTCTGGCTCAATGCCACATTAATTCGCTATACACTGCCATCGAGGA
Organism: Bufo bufo; assembly: GCF_905171765.1. Classification (NCBI taxonomy): domain Eukaryota; kingdom Metazoa; phylum Chordata; class Amphibia; order Anura; family Bufonidae; genus Bufo; species Bufo bufo. The sequence continues at coordinate 564,650,204 of NC_053389.1, read as the reverse complement.
CCAAGAGAACAGAAGCAGGCGCAATAACTTGCGTTTTAGAGGCATTCCTGAATCGGTCTCAGCTATGGACATCCCTGAAACAGTAATCCAAATATGCCTGAAAATTCTAGGCCCTGATTCTGCACATGACGTTCTGATTGAATGAGCCCATAGAGCTCTCAGACCCAAACCGCAAGCGAATGAGCCCCCCAGGGACATAATCTGCAAATTTCTGCACTTCCCTGTAAAAGAAGCCATCTTGGCAAACGCCAAACACTCTAACACCGTGAATTGGGAGGAAAATAATATCACCATCTTCCAAGACTTGGCGCAGTCGACCCTTAAAAAGCGTAAATTCCTGAGACCTCTCACCGAATGGGTGCGACAGCACAGAATTATCTACAGGTGGACATTTCCATTTGGTTTATCTTTCCTGCATGATGGACGGACGACGTATCCACATTTCCTCTTTTGCAGACCTGGATAAAGCTTATGACCTTCTTCAGCTTTCCCCACTGCCCATTGAGAACTGGGACATGGTCCAGAACTTGAGCTCCTTACCTGACCTCCCTAGGGTGATTCCCTGGGAACCTCTAAGTACCCCAAAGCCCCAAAGAAGCAGAAGGGGGAACTCCTTCTCCACCCCCAAACGTCTGACCATGTTGGAAAAGTAGTCTGCTATGCCTTCTCTTTTTCTAAATTATGTGGACTATGAACAACATAGTATGGGGCGTACTAATTCTAAGTTAATGCTACACTGCTAGCTATGTGGCAACTTCCTAAATACTGAGTAGAGAGCCTGGCTTACGTTCTTCATTTCCTCAGGTCATGCCTCACTCTCTGCCCAGTATTGGACGTGGAGACAGTAGGGAGCTCTCCCCTGAGTTTCCCATCTGTTTTAGGGCTAGACCAGTCACGTTACTAATTACCAACATCAAGCTATCCCAAGTATTAATGTACCCTTTCATACCTATGAGGCCTTGTGAGACACCTAATCTCGCTCACCTACATCCTTTAACACTCTGCACTATTTTTTCCACCAATTAGTGTAAGCTAATCCTTCCCCCCCTCCTCTTGTCCCTTGTTTGTTTCATGCTGGTCAAACATTATAAGGGCTCTCTTAGTAATCGTGTAGACCCCCTGATTCTTCCATCAATACTACATGAATCAAAATTTTCCAGTATAAAGTGCATTACAGAGGGTAATGCTTCTGGGTATCATACCCTTTCCCCCCTTACAGGATGCCTAATCAGAAAGGCACAGTTGATATGACTCAATTGGTTTGGATGATACTTACTCATCTTTTGTCCTTATTCACTGTTTTATTTTTTGTTATATATTGTTATTGTTTTGACAGGTATTCTGAGACTACCCCATTACTCTCTCAAACGGGTAAACAGGTGCCCTTACAGATTCAGAGCACGCAGATTGGGATTCTCCCGAATGATTTGATGCTCCTGGGCTTCCCTCGTGGCCGCACTTCCTCCTCCACCTTGCTGCTGGTTGGTCAGATTTCCTTTACTACACCACTCACTCCATACACAACTTTCCCTCCCTCTGATGAGATATGGCAGATTTTAAATTAACCTCATACAATGTTAAGGGACTGAGATCCCCTTCTAAGAGATCCCAGATTTTCTCTCTCTTACACAGGGAGAAATGCTCAGTGGTCTTTTTACAAGATGCACACTTCAAACATGGGAATTATCCCAACCTTTCTCACTCTAAATTCCCTTGCTGGTATCATTGTGGTGCTGGGGGTGCGGCCTCGAGGGGAGTCAGCATTGGTTTTTGTAGGGGACTTCCTTTTCAATACAAAGCGCACGTTCAAGACCCGGATGGTCGATACTTAATCCTCATAGGCCAAGTGAGACAATCCATGTTTACTTTTGTAAACATATACGCCCCAAATGTAGCTCAAAATAACTGGCTCACCCCAGTCGTTTCTCTGATAGAGAAGCATAGGGAAGGTTTTCTGATTGTGGCAGGTGACTTCAATATTGCTTTGAACCCCTTAATAGACACCTCTTCCAAAAAATCACCAGCCTCGACGAAAACTCTCAGTTTGTTGCATTCGAAATTACATAACCTGGGAGTTTTAGATGTTTGGCGCTGCCACAATCCTGAAACTATTGACTACTCCTTTTACTCCCCTGCTAATAATTCATACAGTAGAATTGATTATATTTTTATCCCGAAGGAGAAACTGCAATACTGTTCATTCCCAAAAATTGGAAATATTACCTTGTCCGACCATGCCCCGATTTTCTGTGAAATACGCCCAGACCAAAAAATTAATAGACAAACCAACTGGAGATTTAATGAATCCCTGCTAAACAACGCAAAACATACTGCTCTCATATCCTCTTACCTTGAGGAATACTTTCTAATAAACAACACTTCTGAGATATCCCCCCAAGTCCTCTGGAATGCTCATAAAGCATACATTAGAGGCAGGTTGATTGGTCTCTGCTCTTTTCTGAAGAGAGAATCAGAGAAAAAACTCACATGGCAGAGAATGCGCATAAACAGTCCCTGAATGAGTTACAACTAGCGGAACTTTCTTCCCTCAGAGCTCAATTAAAAAATTCTTTAAATGAACGCTCAGCCAAGTTTTTCTTGACTGTTCAGCAGAAAAATTTTGCCCACGGCAATAAGGCCTCTAAATATGTGATGAACCGCATCAAGCAGAGAAGAAACTCCCGCTACGTTCAATCTCTTAGGTCGCAGCAAGGTACCCTAGTGTTCAAGGCGGAAGAGACAGCTGACTAATTAAGGTTATTTTACAGTTCTCTCTATAACCTTCCAGTCCCTGACCCACCTAATCCCTCTTTGGATAGGGAAACCAACATTAACTCCTTTTTAGACACACTTGACCTCCCAGCCTTAACTCTAATACAACGGGAGTCTTTAGCCAAACCTTTCACTGTCCCGGAACTAGAAGCTGCCATTAAAGCTACCCCTAGAGGTAAATGCCCCAGCCCGGATGGTCTCCCCATAACTTATTTCTCATCCTTCAAGAACACACTCCTCCCCCACCTACTCCCTGTCTGTAATTTGGCTATATCTAACCTCCCTCTCTCACCTGATATGACTAAAGCCACTATAACAATAATACCCAAAGAAGGCAAAGACTCCACATTGTGCTCCAACTACCGCCCAATCTCCCTACTTAATGTAGACCTTAAACTTATAGCCAAGATTTTAGCCACTAGGTTACAGAGCTTCTTACCTGAACTAATCCATCCAGACCAGGTAGGTTTTGTAAAAGGGAGAGAGGGGAAGGATAACACCACAAAAATGTTAGACTCCTTGTACTATGCCTCTCATAAACACACTCCCTTGGTCCTGATTGGCACGGACGCCGAGAAAGCATTTGACAGGGTGGATTGGACATATATCAGATTGACTCTGTCAAAATTTCAATTCCCTGAACCATATATCAACGCAATATTTGCAATGTACACTTGCTCCTCGGCGTCTGTGTCAGTCAATGGATTGTTGTCCTCTTGCTTTTCCATTAGAAATGGGATGAGACAAAGGTGCCCCCTTTCACCCCTTTTATTCGTACTAGTGATGGAATCCCTTTTGCAAGCCCTTAGACAAAACGGCGATATTGGAGGTCTGAAACTTGGAGCAAGAGAATTTAAGCTAGCAGCATTTGCTGACTATTTATTAATCATTACCACCAACCCACATAAATCCATGCCCAAGATCCTATCAACTCTTAGTCTTTTTGGTTCCCTTTCAAACTTCAAGGTTAACCCCTCCAAGACCCAGGTGCTTCATATAGGCCTCTCTTCTGCTAGCATCTCCTCTCTTCAAGCAAATTCCCCATTCAATTGGCAAACCCAACAATTAACCTATTTAGGGGTCAAACTATCCCCCCATTTGCCTGACTTATTCAGACTAAATTATAACCCCCTCTTAGCATCTATGCAGGCTCAGATGGACTCCCTAGACTCTAAATATCTCTCGTGGTTTGGTAGAAAGAACATTTTTATGTCCCTGATTATGCCGAAACTCACCTACCTGATGCAAGTTCTCCCTATTGAAATACCTAAATCATATTTTACCTCTCTGAATAAAACTATTCCCAAGTTTATTTGGCAAGGTAAAAGCCCCCGCATCTCCTTTGATACTCTAACCAAGTCTAGAGCTAAAGGTGGTATTGGTCTCCCCGACCCTGAGACCTACATAAATGCAATCCAACTCTCCAGAGCTATTGACCTGATTAGAGAACCTGCTCACAAATTCTGGCCCAAATTAGAGAATGCACTACTCCTATCCCCTATCCGGGCGCTTCTGCTGGCTAATAAGCCACTCCCACCACCTAGCTTGATAGCCAATCCTCTCACTCGCAACACCCTAAAGGTTTGGAAGTGGTTCACAGCAGGCCCTGAAGGTCCAACACTTCCCTCTCCCCTTTTGCTTATGAAAGACATCATTAATTTGGCTCCCAAGGAACTAAGAGAGAGCTGCCCAGTAACCCTAAGATCTTCAGAGATTGCCACCTCAAAGCTACTAGATAAAGAGTGCTGTATTCTTTCTGACTCGGAAATCTGCACGTTATTAGATACACAGATTCACAACCCTATCCTACAGCACTTCCTCAGGACAGAAGCTCTTTTATGGGCAAAAAATGTCTCCCAAACAAGGGAATCTAGCTGGTTTGAGGTATTGCTGGGTAGTAAGGTATACCCACCCAAAACTATTTCTAAAATATTTAAAAACCTGAAATCTCCCTCCTCTCTTCCTAAACCTGCAATTGTGGGCCTTTGGGAAAGAGACTTACAATGTAGCCTGTCGCCCCAAGAGATCACCAAACTTTTAATCTTTCCTCATAAGCTATCCAGGTGTATACGCATACAAGAGAATAGCTACAAAATTCTTATGCGTTGGTATAAGACCCCAGATAAGACATGTATGTATGGCTCAACAGCGTCTGATGTTTGCTGGAGATGTCATGTATCGAAAGGCACGTTCATGCACATCTGGTGGTCTTGCAACCTAATTAAGCCTTGGTGGCTCAAGATACTTCAACTTTGCAACCAGATATGTCAGACATCTCTCCCCTGTTCACCTGAGGTGGCCCTGATATCCCTGGAGATGGGTAATATAATAACCACACAAATCATCCCTCTTTTCACTCTTACTGGCAGCTGCTAGACTACTCCTGCCAACACACTGGCTGTCTTCAGACATCCCCTGTATTGACCATTGGATCAATAAAGTAGATCAGATATATAGGCTGGAGGAAATCTCCCATTGGGAAGCACATTCTAGATCTTCTTTTCACCATGGAAAAAATATAGAGGATTTGTATAACAATCTATATCAATATGTATCCATTTGAGGAGCAGATCCTGTTCATATTCTAATGGTAAAATCTGGTGACCACATATGGTTCCTCCCTTTCATATCAGGAAATAAGATCTAACATCCTTGTCAATTTGTTTGACCTGAATCTTACCTATGTCTAAAAATAGCTAATACCTGTCAATGTTGGGCCTAATCGCCCGCCAGTTTTTGTCACTTGCATTGTTGTTACAATTTATCTTCAAGCTTGTACCTTGCTATGGTAAATACAAAACAATAAAAATTGTCAATATAAAAATAAAATGTGGTTAAGAGAATGGCAAGTGCTCTGCAAACAAATGTGGATAGGGAAATGACTTAAAATAACATAAAATACGTAAAAATAAAAAATAATCTTGATCTAGGAGGACCAGGTCCATATGGAGTAGAAGGTTGAGGAGGCGGTGGATGTGGCGGTGTAGGTGGAAGTGGCGGTGGAAGAGGAGGAGATAGCCTACCCTGCTTTTTGGTTTAAATTTATTTTATTTTTTTAAATTAGGGTACACCCCAAAACATTGGGAAATATAACCTGTGATAACCCCCTCCAGTCGTGCTAAACACACGTTCAGACAATACACCAGCTGTAGGGCAGGCCAGCACCTCCAAGGCATAAAGGGCAAGCTCAGGCCATGTGCCCAATTTGGAGACCCAGAAGTTGCAGGGGCTGACTCCTGTTAGTTAGTTAGTGTAGGCGTGTGCATACTTACTGCCCCACCATGTCGCAAGTCCCCGTGATGTTCACGATCCAATTTGATATCTGCTCTATCAACTTTCGATGTTCTTTTATGCGCCTACCATGGTGATCACGGGTGGCGGGGAATCAGGGTTCCAGGCCGGAGAGGGAGCGTGAGAAAATGAGACCAAATTTAAGGGAGATAAATGTATAAAAAAATATTGGGATCGAGCAGAAATGTGGTAAAAGCTATTGAGGCACAATTATGGGACAAATTGCAGAAGCCCAAATGTGGGCCAAAAGAGTCAAGCGGAATTGTGGGGAAAGCTATTGAGGCGCAAATGTTGTCCAAAAGAGTATAGCGGAAATGTGGGACAAAGTATTGAAGCTTAAATGTGGTACAACTTGTTTAAGTTTAAGCATTGAATCAAAGGAGGTGGCGCACATCAATTAAAGAAGCATTTCAGAACTTTTATTCCCTGTCACCTATGCAGAGCAGGGGTTTATTCACGTCTAAAATTGTATAATGTCAACCCAAGAATGTAACAGAAAAATTACAGAAATTAATTAACCTGTCTACTTGGTACCGGTCTAATAGGTATAGCAGTGGTACATCACACCAAAAAATTGCTGAATTTCACCAGAAAATGTAACTGACAATTTATTTTTGTTAACCGGCCTACTAGGTATAGCAGTGGTACTATACACCCAAAAATTGGCTAATTTCACCGAAAATGTAACTGACAATTTTATTTTATTTTTTAACCGGCCTACTAGGTATAGCAGTGGTACATCACACCCAAAAATTGTTGAACTTCACCATAAAATGTAACAGACAATTTTTTTTATTGTTTAGTCTGTCTACTAGGTATAGCAGTGGTACTTCACACCCAAAAATTGTTGAATTTCAACTGAAAATGTAACTGACAAATTAATTTTTTTGTTAACCGGCCTACTAGGTATAGCAGTGGTACTATACACCCAAAAAATTTAGAATTTCCCCCGAATATGTAAATGACAATTATTATTTTTTTTTAACCGGCCAACTAGATATAGCAGTGGTACTATACACCCAAAAATTGGTGAATTTCACCCCGAAAATGTTAATGACAATTTTTATTTATTTTTTAAGCGGACTACTAGGTATAGCAGTGGTACTATACACCCAAAAATTGGTTAATTTCACAGAAAATGTTAATGACAATTTTTATATATTTTTTATCCGGCCTAGTAGGAGTAGCAGTGGTACTATACACCCAAAAATTGGTTAATTTCACCCAAAAATTTAACAGATAATTTTTTTCATTTATTTTACCGGTCTAATAGGTATAGCAGTGGTACTATACACCCAATAATTGGTAAATTTCACCCGAAAATGTTAATGACAAATAGGTGAAATGATATAAAATAAAACATGTACAAAAAATAAATAAATTATGAGGTGGAGTTCCATATGGAGTAAGAGTTTGAGGAGGCGGTGAACGTAGTGGAGTAGGTGGAAGCGGCGGTGGAGGAGGACGAGATAGCCAACACAGGTTTTTGGTTTTTATTAAAAATTTTAAAATTAAGGTACACTCCAAAAGAGTGTGAAATATCCAAAAAACAAACATGAGCAATTGCGCTGCAGTATAACAATAGCTGGTTAGTGCCGGTATACATGTCTATTCTGGACAAGGTACGGACAAGTCCTGAGGGATCCATGCCTGGTTCATTTTAATGAACGTGAGCTTGTCCACATTGGCTGTGGACAGGCGGCTGCGCTTGTCTGTGATGACGCCCCCTGCCGTGCTAAACACACACTCAGATAATACACTGGCTGCAGGACAGCACCTCCAAGGCGTAAAGGGCAAGCTCAGGCCATGTGCCCAATTTGGAGACCCAGAAGTTGAAGGGGGCAGACCCGTCATTCAGTACGTGTAGATGTGTTCACACATACTGCTCCACCATGGTGAAATGCTGCCTCCTGCTAAGACATTTCATATCAGCTGGTGGTGCTGGTTGTTGTGGCATGCTGACAAAGCTTTTCCACATTTCGCCCATGCTAAGCCTTCTGAGGTGCTGGCGGTGCCCCAGCTGCGTTGGAGACCTCTTCCTCGTCCTCTGCCTTCTCCTTGTGCTTCCACTGTGCCCCCGCTGTCAGGTAGGAATACCACCAGCAGCGCGTCTACCAGTGTGCGTTTGTACTCGCGCATCTTACGATCACGCTCCAGTGACGGAATTAAGGACGGTACATTGTCCTTGTAACGGGGATCTAGCAGCGTGGCCACCCAGTAATCCACACAAGTTAGAATGTGGGCAACTTGGCGGTCATTGCGGAGACACTGCAGCATGTAATCGCTCATGTGTGCCAGGCTGCCCAGAGGCAACGAAAAGCTGTCCTGTGTGGGAGGTGTATCGTCTGTGTCCTCTGTATCCCCCCCATCCATGAATCAGAGATGGCCATGAGCTGGTCTGGGTGCCACCCTGCTGTGAACATGGTTCCTCCTCCTCCATCACCTCCTCCTCATCCTCCACCTCGTCATCCTCGAGAACTGTGGCCTGGCTGGACAATTGTGTACCTTCGGGTTTGTGGGTGCAGGAACCCACCCTCGGAGCCACTTGGGAATGACTGGCCGGAAACCCTACAAATTGATCCCTCTTCCTCCTCCTCCTCCTGTGCCACATCCTCTTCCATCATTGCCAGGAGCGTTTTTTCAAGGAGGCATAGAAGTGGCATAGTAACGCTGAGAACGGCGTTATCGGCACTGGCCATGTTGGTGGAGTACTCGAAACAGCGCAACAAGGAACACAGGTCTCGCATGGAGGCCCAGTCATTGGTGGTGAAGTAATGCTGTTCCGCCGAGCGACTCACCTGTGCGTGCTGCAGCTGAAACTCCACTATCGCCTGCTGCTGCTCGCACAGTCTGGCCAGCATGTGCAAGGTGGAGTTCCACCTTGTGGGCACATTGCATATGAGGCAGTGAGTGGGAAGGCCAAAGTTACGCTGCAGCGCAGACAGGAGAGCAGCAGCAGGCTGAGAACGCCGAAAGTGCGCACAGACGGCCCGCACTTTATGTAGCAGCTCTGACATATCGGGGTAATTTTTAAGGAATCTCTGCACCACCAAATTCAGCACATCCGCCAGGCAAGGGATGCAAGGGATGTGTGCTAGTCCCAGAGCTGCTACGAGATTTCGCCCATTATCGCACACAACCAGGCCGGGCTTGAGGCTGACTGGCACAAACCACTCATCGGTCTGTTGTTCAAGGCCCGTCCACACCTCCTGCGCGGTGTGGGGTTTGTCCCACAAACAGAAAAGTTTTAAAACTGCCTGCTGTCGTTTACCCCTGGCTGTGCTGAAGTTGGTGGTGAAGGTGTTACGCTGACCGGATGAGGAGCTGGTAGAGGATAAGGAAGCAGAGTAGGAGTAGAAAGCAACAGGAGTCAAACTGAAGCGCCCTGCAATCCTCAGTGGTGGAAGGACATGAGCCAAACTGCTATCTGCCTCTGCATTTACCCAGTGTGCTTTTATGGAGATATAACGGCCCTGACCGTGCTTACCGGTCCACGTATCCGTAGTCAGGTGCACCTTGCCACAGATGGCGTTGCGCAGTGCACACCTGATTTTGTCCCCTACTTGGTCGTGCAGGGAAGGGATGGCTCACATAGAAAAGTAGTGGCGGTGTCACGAGGGTGTCAAGAGCCACGTCTGACTCCGTTATACCCGGGGTCAGGAAGTCGCAGCGGGTGGCTGCGCGCTCTATGTATAAAGATAGTGCTGTTTCTTAATGGTAGCTTTCTGGGTTTGCCTTGCAACCCTTTTTGGCTCACTCAGGGATCCGTAGCTTCTTCTCCTCAGCTGTTTCTTGTCCAGCACTCCTAACCTCCTTATATTCCCCTCTCCCACTTCTCTGGTTGCCAGATATAGAGCTTCCTGCCTGGACTTCTATACTGACCCACTGGAGCTGTGTAACTGAGATCCCTGGTTGTTGTTCCAGAGCGTTACCCTCCGGATCCCTGTTGGGCTTTTGTTGTCTGCTGTTGTCGCCCACCTGGGATTATATGTTTTGTCTGTATTGTCTGTCCTCTCCTTGGTGTTTTCCTTTAGTGTCAGTGGTGCGGACTAGTGTTCCCACCGCCCTGTTCACTACGTAGGGCTCATCTTAGGGAAAGCCAGGGTTTTGGCACGTGATCGGCGTACGGGTGAGGAACCCGTCTAGGGACGTCAGGGCAGTCAGGTGCCAGCCTCAAGGTGAGTCAGGGGTCACCACCTTTCCCTCTCCCTTGGACAGGGCCTTCCCATTTCCCTCCCTTTGCGTGACGCCGGTCATGACAGGCGGCTGGGCACGACGTACTGTGGGACAGCCACTACCATAAGGCCTTTAAATCTATCCGTCTCCACCAGACGGAATGACAGCATTTCAAAGGCCAGTAATTTAGAAATGCTGGCATTCAGGGCTAGGGATCGCGAGTGGGTAGGGGGGTACTTACTCTTTCTCTCCAGTGTTTGGGTGATTGAGAGCTGAACGCTTCCGTGCAACATTGTGGAGATGCTTGGTGACCCAGGTGTTGGTGTTGCTGCCAGATCCTTTGTTTGCGTGGTGGCAGGTGGCACTGTCACTCCAGAGGAGGATGAAGAGGCCGAGACTGCAGCAGAGGAAGCAGGAGGACCAAATACCGCTGCAGGTTCTGTCGCCTACTCGCACTTGAGGAAGGGGTATCACTTGTGCGTGTAGCTGGCACAGATCGACCACGTCCTCTCCCTGCAATAGGAGCTCCATTAGCAGCACCACGACCTGGGCCACGTCCCTTATTTGACGATCTCTCCTCATATTTTTTAAATTTAGGATCTTGCCCTAAATGGGTGTTCAATTAATAGTAGAATAGAACGACAGTATGTAAAGGGTGTATCTCACACGGCCTGAACCAGATTAGGCCTGAATTAAAGATTTCTTTGCCCAAAATGGCTGTATTTCAAATGGCTGTATTTCAAATGCCTGAATCAAACCCCTGTATGTAGAGGGTGCTCTCACGGGGCCTGTACCAGTGTAGGTCTAAATTAAATACATCAATTTTGTGCAAAGAAATATTTCAAATGGCTGTATTTCAAATGACTGAATCAAACCTCTGTATGTAGAGGGTGTATCTCACAGGGCCTGAACCAGGGTATGCCTAAATTAAATATTTCTTTGCCCAAAATGGCTGTATTTCAAATGCCTGAATCAAACCCCTGTATGTAAAGGGTTTATTCCACACAGCCTGAACCAGTGTAGGCATAAATTAAATATTTCTTTGCACAAAATGGATGTATTTCAAATGGCTGTATTTCAAATGCCTGAATCTAACCCCTGTATGTAGAGGGAGTATCTCACAGGGCATGAACCAGTGTAGGCCTAAATTAAATATTTATTTGCCAAAAATGGCTGTATTTCAAATGCCTGAATCAAACCCCTGTATGTAGAGGGTTTATTCCACACAGCCTAAACCAGTGTAGGCATAAATTAAATATTTCTTTGCACAAAATGGATGTATTTCAAATGGCTGTATTTAAAATGCCTGAATCAAACCCCTGTATGTAGAGGGAGTATCTCACAGTGCATGAACCAGTGTAGGCCTAAATTAAATATTTCATTGCCCAAAATGGCTGTATTTCAAATGCCTGAATCAAACCCCTGTATGTAGAGGGTCAAACTCACACAACCTAAACCAGTGTAGGCCGGAATTAAATATTTCTTTGCACAAAATAGATGTACACTGCTCAAAAAAATAAAGGGAACACAAAAATAACACATCCTAGATCTGAATTAATTAAATATTCTTCTGAAATACTTTGTTCTTTACATAGTTGAATGTGCTGACAACAAAATCACACAAAAATAAAAAAAATGGAAATCAAATTTTTCAACCCATGGAGGTCTGGATTTGGAGTCACACTCAAAATTAAAGTGGAAAAACACACTACAGGCTGATCCAACTTTGATGTAATGTCCTTTAAAACAAGTCAAAATGAGGCTCAGTAGTGTGTGTGGCCTCCACGTGCCTGTATGACCTCCCTGCAACGCCTGTGCATGCTCCTGATAAGGTGGCGGACGGTCTCCTGAGGGATCTCCTCCCAGACCTGGACTAAAGCATCTGCCAACTCCTGGACAGTCTGTGGTGCAACGTGACGTTGGTGGATAGAGCGAGACATGATGTCCCAATGTCCCAGATGTGCTCAATTGGATTCAGGTCTGGGGAATTGGCAGACCAGTCCATAGCATCAATGCCTTCGTCTTGCAGGAACTGCTGACACACTCCAGTCACATGAGGTCTAGCATTGTCTTGCATTAGGAGGAACCCAGGGCCAACCGCATCAGCATATGGTCTCACAAGGGGTCTGAGGATCTCATCTCGGTACCTAATGGCAGTCAGGCTACCTCTGGCGAGCACATGAAGGGCTGTGCAGCCCTCCAAAGAAATGCCACCCCACACCATTACTGACCCAATGCCAAACCGGTCATGCTGGAGGATGTTGCAGGCAGCATAACGTTCTCCACGGCGTCTCCAGACTCTGTCACGTCTGTCACATGTGCTCAGTGTGAACCTGGTTTCATCTGTGAAGAGCACAGGGTGCCAGTGGCGAAATTTGCCAATCTTTGTGTTCTCTGGCAAATGCCAAACGTCCTGCACGGTGTTGGGCTGTAATCACAACCCCCCCCTGTGGACGTCGGGCCTTCATATCACCCTCATGGAGTCTGTTTCTGACCGTTTGAGCAGACACATGCACATTTGTGGCCTGCTGGAGGTCATTTTGCAGGGCTCTGGCAGTGCTCCTCCTGTTCCTCCTTGCACAAAGGCCGAGGTAGCGGTCCTGCTGCTGGGTTTTTGCCCTCCTACGGCCTCCTCCACGTCTCCTGATGTACTGGCCTGTCTCCTGGTAGCGCCTCCATACTCTGGACACTACGCTGACAGACACAGCAAACCTTCTTGCCACAGCTCGCATTGATGTGCCATCCTGGATAAGCTGCACTACCTGAGCCACTTGTGTGGGTTGTAGACTCCGTCTCATGCTACCACTAGAGTGAAAGCACCGCCAGCATTCAAAAGTGACCAAAACATCAGCCAGGAAGCATAGGAACTGAGAAGTGGTCTGTGGTCACCACCTGCAGAACCACTTCTTTATTGGGGGTGTCTTGCTAATTGCCTATAATTTCCACCTGTTGTCTATCCCATTTGCACAACAGCATGTAAAATTGATTGTCACTCAGTGTTGCTTCCTAAGTGGATAGTTTGATTTCACAGAAGTGTGATTGACTTGGAGTTACATTGTGTTGTTTAAGTGTTCCCTTTATTTCTTTGAGCAGTGTATTTCAAATGGCTGTATTTAAAATGCCTGAATCAAACCCCTGTATGTAGAGGGAGTATCTCACAGGGCATGAGCCAGTGTAGGCATAAATTAAATATTTCTTTGCCCAAAATGGCTGTATTTTAAATGGCTGTTTTTCAAATGCCTGAATCAAACCCCTGTATGTAGAGGGTTTATATCACAGGGCCTGAACCAATATTGGTGCACCAAATGGCGGTATTTAAAATCTCTGAATGTAACCCAAATGTATTAATGGTGTATCTCACAATGACATCTGCATCAAAGGCTGCCCAAAATTTTTTTGGTGCCCAAACGAGTGTTTGTTTAACAACTGAATTTGACAGCAGTATTTAAGCCTGTAATCTCACACGTGCTTATGCTGCAAGGCCTGAAAATAGTGTTTTTGTCAAAAAAAGTGTTTTTTTTTTCAAACCCCAGAAAATGATGGATGTATTTCTAGCTTAAATTGCACACTGACTAATCCAGATGTTGTAGATTTCCCAAAAAAGTATATTTTTGGTAACAGAATATACAAGCTGTATACAGTATATTAAACTTGAATTTAACACTTGCAGATCAGGAAAATACTGTTTTTTGAAAAAATAAGTGTGTTTTTCACACCCCAGAAAATGATGGGTGTATTTCTAGCTTAAATTGCACACTGACTAATCAATATGTTGTAGATTGCCCAAAAATTTGTTTTTTTGGTAACAGAATATGAAAGCTATATATATTAAACTTGAATTTAACACTTGCAGATCAGGATAATACTGTTTAAAAAAAAAAAAAAAAAAAATGTGTGTTTTTCAAACCCTAGAAAATGATGGGTGTATTTCTAGCTTAAATTGCACACTGACTAATCAAGATGTTGTAGTTTGCCCAAAAAATGGTGATTTGCAATGTCCCAACAGCTCAGATGCAGTGCTGGTGCACTGAGCTTGCATAACATTTTTTATTAATTTTTTGGTCAATGGGCTAAGGGCAGGGTAAAACGATTGTGCCCTGCACCCACACAACTATTTCTCTGTAGATCGCTGAGTTAGATTCACTCTCATTCTCTCCCTGAAATCACAAGTTCAGCAGCATCCTCTCCCTACACTTGTAACAGCAGTGTGACGCGCAGCGCTACGTGACTCAAGCTTATATAGAGCCTGGGTCACATGCTGCTCTGGCCAATCACAGCCATGCCATTAGTTAGGCATGGCTGTAATGGCTTCTAAGGTCAGACAGTTAACCGCTTGTTGATTGGCCGCTCTGCAGCCTTTCAAAAAGCGCCAAGAACGAGCTGAACACCGAACGCAAACTTTTATTGAAATGTTCGGGTCCGGGGTCCAAAAATCCGAAAGTTCGGTACGAACCCGAACTTTACAGTTCGGGTTCGCTCAACCCTACTCACTAACACTGATTTAGACAGATTTGTGAACAATATTTGCGAGTAATGGGTCTTTTTATGTATGTAGAAAATGTTTCAGATCTTTGAGTTGAGCTCATGCAAAATGGGAGCAAAACCGAAAGTGTTGTGTTTATATTTTTGTTCAGTGTATTTTTTTTATGTTTTAATACTTTTGTGCAATGAAACCCCTTTTTAAAAAAGTAAAAATCTTTTTGCATTGCCACATTGCAGTACCCATAAGTTTTTTCTTTTTCTTTCTATGGAGTTGTTTGAGGGTTTGATTTTTGTGGTACAACTTTTCATTAGTAACTTGTTGATAGCTTGTTATTAAGTTTTTTCACTGGCGACTAAGAATAAATTAGCAATTCTGCCATTTTTTGTTGTTATTTTTTTTACAATGTTCACCATAGAGAATAATTTACATGATATACACTCACCTAAAGAATTATTAGGAACACCTGTTCTATTTCTCATTAATGCAATTATCTAGTCAACCAATCACATGGCAGTTGCTTCAATGCATTTAGGGGGGTGGTCCTGGTCAAGACAATCTCCTGAACTCCAAACTGAATGTCAGAATGGGAAAGAAAGGTGATTTAAGCAATTTTGAGCGTGGCATGGTTGTTGGTGCCAGACGAGCCGGTCTGAGTATTTCACAATCTGCTCAGTTACAGGGATTTTCACGCACAACCATTTCTAGGGTTTACAAAGAATGGTGTGAAAAGGGAAAAACATCCAGTATGCGGCAGTCCTGTGGGCAAAAATGCGTTGTGGATGCTAGAGGTCAGAGGAGAATGGGCCGACTGATTCAAGCTGATAGAAGAGCAACGTTGACTGAAATAACCACTCGTTACAACCGAGGTATGCAGCAAAGCATTTGTGAAGCCACAACACGCACAACCTTGAGGCCGATGGGCCACAACAGCAGAAGACCCCACCGGGTACCACTCATCTCCACTACAAATAGGAAAAAGAGGCTACAATTTGCACGAGCTCACCAAAATTGGACTGTTGAAGACTGGAAAAATGTTGCCTTTTCTGATGAGTCTCGATTTCTGTTGAGACAGTCCGAATTTGGCGTAAACAGAATGAGAACATGTACCCATCCTCTGATGGCTACTTCCAGCAGGATAATGCACCATGTCACAAAGCTCGAATCATTTCAAATTGGTTTCTTGAACATGACAATGAGTTCACTGTACTAAAATGGCCCCCACAGTCACCAGATCTCAACCCAATAGAGCATCTTTGGGATGTGGTGGAACGGGAGCTTCGTGCCCTGGATGTGCATCCCTCAAATCTCCATGAACTGCAAGATGCTATCCTATCAATATGGGCCAACATTTCTAAAGAATGCTATCAGCACCTTGTGGAATCAATGCCACGTAGAATTAGTGCAGTTCTGAAGGCAAAAGGGGGTCCAACACCGTATTAGTATGGTGTTCCTAATAATTCTTTAGGTGAGTGTATGTATATGTTCAGGCTGTTAGAGCAGGACAGTGGCTCTCATATGAGAGCTGAGTCCCTGCTCTTCACTGTATGAGAAACCTGTGTGACAGACCACCATGAAAAGACGGCGGCAGAGCCTAACTTCCCTTAGTGACTACGGTAAAAAGGCATATGGGTGGTCACTAAAGGGTTAATATGTGTGAGGTTTTCTATAGAATTATTGAGAAACACTTGTTAACATGTTAATATTTGTTTTACCAATTACAGAGCATAAGGTAATTTGTCTTGAACATATATCCTAAATATTGCATCATATTATACAAGTTAGAGTTCAGGAATCCAAAGCAATTAGATTTTTCTCCAGAGTGAAGATTCCATTTGCATTTATGCCAAAGTCACTGCTGTTTAATGTGTAAAACATGTATTGATTCTGCTAGATTTTAATTCATGCAGTTGGTAATAATGTATTTTATGTCTTTTTCTTGAAAATGGAAAAATAGGAAATTGCAGAGAATATTAAGTTAGCCAACATATTAAAGTAGCATACAATAGAAAATTTAAGCAATGTTCAGGTACTCAGTAATTTATTTTAATATATTACCACATTAATGTAATGCTCAGGTACTGAGCCATTTCTTTTACTCTATTTCTATAGTAAATTGGAAGCACATTCTGCTATCTTTTGTTAGTAAGTACCATTGGATCTGACATTGCAAAGTCCTAGGTAGTATGGTGACCACCCATTCCTTTGTATCATATATTGGCAGCAGTATATATGGCAGCACTATAAGGCCTCTTTCTCACAGGCTCGTCACCGGAAGGCAGCGCGATGCCTTCCTTAGGCATCGTGCTGCCCTCCATGCCATCAGGTCCCCCCTACAGCCTCATGGGGACCCGATGACACCACCGCCAGCCGCATCAATGGCAGGTAAAAGCCGCAAACCGCAGGTCTGAATTGACGCCGACATGGGGGAGTCACGGGACCCCCCCGCGCATTTAGCCGAGGTGCCTGCTCAATGATTTGAGCAGGCACCGGGTTCCGATCACCGCCCGCCGGGCGGCGGTGATCGGAAATACACATGACAAGCTGGTACGTCATGTGTCCTTAAGTACCAGGGCAACATGCCGTACCGGTACTTCATAAAAAGGGGGGGAGGGGTCAGCACATCCCAATGCGCAGGTGCACGTCGCTAGTGTGGCTGCAAATATACATCTGACAAACACATAGTGCAACAGCACTCTACAAACCAAAAGTAGAGTATAAAAGCATATTACATTGCAAATGCTTTGCTAATAACTTAGAGATGCTTAGCAAATACATTTTGTACAAAATCATTTGAGCCCGTCTGCCGCACGCCAAGGCGATCTCTATAAGACGGGTACTCTACTTTTGGTTTGTACTGTAGAGTGCTGTTGCACTATGTGTTTGTACCGGTACGTCATGTGTCCTGAAGAGGTTAAAGCAGCTGTCTGTCTTTTTTTCCCCCTGAAAAAAACACACAAGTCTTGTTCAAACGAAAGAAGTTCAGTTGCAGTGATAAAGACAGCCTATGGTCAAGAGTAACTCTGTTTCTAGAAAAAAGCTAACACAAAAATACCATTTAGTTAACCAAGCGATTCTCTTTCTGCATAAAGGATATCTGAAGCATAAAGCTGCCTATTATATACCAGAGAAGAATATTGTCAAATTCCACAGAAAATTTGATGAAGATGGGGTTTCTACTTAAAGAGTGTATGGCCAGCTTAGCCTTTAACCCACTAGACTTACTTTAGATTTTTTATATATATAATATATTGGAATACTTATATATTACCATGCATTATTGCTTGTGCAGATAAAACTGACAGATATATGCTTGAGTATACTGTACCTAGCTTCAGTACATACTATAAAGTATTTCCAAACAGGCAATCAGAAAGGGGCCTCAGTTACGGTAAGTCTAGATCTCCATATAAAACTGGCAGTCCTGGCGACACCCCTTTGTTTTCACCCTGTAGGTGCAATATTCTTCAGAGAAAGTCATTACATTATGGAGAGGTATAACTTGAAGATCCTTAGACCTAGTGCAATTTTATTTAAAAAGAACCCTACATCTATCATCTGGTGTCTACAATAAGGGTGTCTTATTATGTGGAAGAGGGATCTTTGGGCCCCCTTAGCCACCACCACCTCTGCATCCCGTATAGCTACGCCCCTGACTACTGAAACATGGCTGTTCACCATTGGACAAACAGGTATATCCAAATGTGCCAACAGGCTATTCTTTTCCCACACTTTCATAAGTTTAGGAGTCTGACTCATTCTTTTCTTTCTCTTCTTAAAAGAAAAAGGAAATATACATATGGTATAAAATAAATATTTCACAATCACTTGTCCAACAAAATATTAATTTCTATTTATAAATAGTTATTTTTGGCATTTTTTTTATAGTTAAGAAATGTTGTTATGTATAGGTTTATATAAAGAATATATAATATATTATATAGAGAATATAAAGTATATGTAAATAATATAAAGAATGAGATGATTTCTCAGTTTTATTACTACATACAGTATTATCCATAAACAGACATAGCCAGCCAGAAAAACAATTAATGTTTCTGTCCAGCTCAGAGAAACATCCGGCTTTACAAGTGATGCAATGGAAGACAAAATTGCTTCCATGGTAAAGCCTAAGATCAGTCTTGGTATCGGTTTTCCTTGGGTATTTGTTTACCACACCCAAGAGAAACAAAATCAGGGCTCATGCACATGACCTTATGTATTTTGTGGTCTGCAAAAAACGGATACGGCAAAAATACCGATGATGTCCGCGTGCATTCCGTATTTTGGGGAACGGAGCTGCTGGCCCCTAATAGTAGAGTACTATCCTTGTCCATAATGCGGACAATAATAGGACATGTTCTATTATTTTGCAGAAAGGACATATGGAAACGGAATGCACAAGGAGTAACTTCCGTTCTTTTTGCAGACCCATTGAAATTAATGGTTCCACATACAGTCTGCAAAAAAAACAACGGAACGGACACGGAAAGAAAATACATTCGTGTGCATGAGCCCTTAGATTGCTGGATGTATGTGAAGGGGGTCTAACAAAAGTTTGGCTGTAATAGAAATTCTGAAATTACCATTCTATTGTTGCATATGACAAGTAAATATATAAAGTGTTATCTATTTCTTAATCAATATATACAATATGGTTTTTGGCTATTGATGTTAAATGGGTTAGAACGGATTATCACTATGTAATTTTCTGAAATGTTCCCAATTTAGCATACCGGATAATATTACTACAATATTAAAAATAAATAATGAACTCAATTTCTTCTTCTTTGAAAATTGTCAGAAGGTATCCTACATATTTAATTTAAAGAGTACATTTAAGTATTAAACTGGTCATCTAATAATTCATGAAGTAGATGTAAAATACATATCTGACTGTAAAGGCATTAGAGAAAGGTGTTTTTTTAGGTAAGTATTGTAGCTTGAATTGAGAAATGAGTCAGCTATCTTTGAAAGTTTGTTACAGTCTTTCAATGCAATTCGTCCACTAATCACTATTCAAAATGCTAAGTTATTCAAATTAAGTGCTAGTGTTTTAATGCATCTGAGAGCAATGACGACCGTTAATGGGCCAGTACAGCAAAAATCTTGTTCTTATTATCACTAAGTTCAGCTATTTCTGTTCATCATCCTGACAGGTTTTCTTCTGAGTTCCGGCCATTCCCACAAGTGTGGGCTAATGCTGTTGTTTGATCCCATTGACTCATTGTCCTAAAGTCTTGTATGGTAATACCAAATGCATAACATCTACAAAGACATTGTGAAGCGCTGGAGCAAATTTAAGAAAAAGAAGAAAAACCGAAGTCATCAGATAAAAAGGCCCACACCAATTAAGGAAATAAGCTCAAGCTTTTGTATCCCTTTGGTTTTCTGTACTTCTCTTCCTTACCAATCTTCTCATTCACTTAGTAAAACAATTCACATTCTGAACAAAAAAATGTCCATTTCATGGATGTTTCATGTTATCCAAGCTGAAAACCAGATTTCTTGCATATTGCTTAAAGGGACCCTTTTCCTGTCACTGCCTATTCTCAGTATGCCATAAATATGCTTTTTGTTAGATCAGGTTGTATTTCACTCATTGTCATTTGAACTGAAATAATTTATTTTCCAGCACTGTTTAGTGGCTCTTTATACTCAGTAGGGTTCTAGATCCCTTGTCAACCCTTTTCTATGATTTACCTAGGCAATGCAGATTCCCTTTCCTGTCTCATTTCTCTACATTAACTATGGCATTAATGGATTCATGTCCATTGTTCTTCAGGCTATTTTTCACATTCCACCGACTAAACATCAGTAGAACAGGTATTGTGACAGATACCATGCTGTTTTTGATAGATAGCAGAACTGGCAGGACCAAAAGAAGGGGGAAAATATCATGGTGACTGTTGACTATGTCATTATGACTATGACTAATTCACAAAGACTGAAACCCATTCACACATCAACACATTAAGGAAAGTTGATTTATAACAGCTGTGGGTTGACATATATAGAGTAGGATTTGTTTGATGGGTTTGGAAGTTTGGAAGAAACATTTCATTCGTATACAGTACTGTCTTCTATAAAAGCAAATTATTCTAGAATGTTCAAGTACAATTCATGGATATCATATTGTAACTGAGCCATAACAGTTATAGAAGCAGACTAAGGAATGCACAAAATGGTTAGAGAAATAATACAACCGTGTTCATTGCAATCGATTAATGTCTTTGTTACTAATTTTTGCCATTATATATATATATATATATATATATATATATATATAAAAACTGGGATATAGTATAGTATACAGTAGTATATCCATTGCATTAACATTCTTTACATAAAAGAACATCAGTTTTTACAGAAAAAGCATAATCAACATTTCAATATTATTTGCTGGGACAGTTTGTTGATAGGCAGCTATGTAACAGATGGTTCTTAGTGTTTGGCATGAGGACACTGTGAAGTCTAGTTGTGAGGCATGTGTTATCTGAAATAGTATTATGAAAAATGAAAACCAGAGAGACAATGAAAACCACATTTATTAACAGCAAATGGAACATTTAAAATACTACAATTAATCTGAAAATAGATAATAGAAAACAGCAATCTGCAGCCACTGACTATTTATGAAAAAACAAATGCTATCAATTATAAACAAATGTTCAAACTGCATTTCTCACTACATACAGGGTGGCCCATGAAAAAGTAGCCTGCCTCTAATGTCTCTAAATCAAACTGCCCAATTGTAAATCTGTCTTAATTGTCTGTTGCAACCAATCATGCCTCAGCTTTAATTTTTTAAGAGACCTGTAAAAATTGAAAACTGAGTAAAGCATTTAAGAAACTACCCAGTTTATTATTATAGACATGTTCATGTGGCTAAGATGACTTTTCGGTACAGAGGCAAGACAACCAGTATCCTCCTTTCCGAGACACCTGCCTTCTCAAAGTTGCTGCTGGGACCCCATAATTAATCATCTTGTAGTGTCTTGCTGCTGTCTACTGCTGTGTAAGCAGGTAATATTTGCATGTATCCATCTGGTGGGCCCTAGACAGCCCAGTCCAACACTGGCGACAAGTACCAAGGAACAAAACCACCAGATGAACGTTGTATTCAGAGTCTGCTCCAGAAATGGCATCAAACAGGCTCTGTTGCAAACATGAAGAAACTGAGGCCTCCATCAATCACGATGGCTTAAGTTGTGCATGAAATTCAGCAACGAATTGTAAGTAGCCCCCAAAAATCAACTCAAGGAATGTCTGAGCATGTTTGTATATCACGAACGACATGTCAGTGAGTGCTGAAATCTCAAAACTGGAAACTTGTGCGCAGGAAAGAGTCTGACAAAGCTAAATGCATAAATTACTGGACTTGGTTGCTCACTATGGTTGCTGACAGACATTTGGACCCATTGCTGTGACAGACAAAGCTCGGTTTCATTGCATGCATAAACATAAATGGGAAGTCATTTCAGCATATTTTGTGACTTGTGGGTAATTAAAAAAAATCAATATGCTAGTTCATTTTGTCATACTATCCATTGAGGCAGGCTACTTTTTTGTGGGCCACCCTGTATAACCCATTTGAATAATTTACTATATTGCTAAGGTTTATTATTTTACTGTGTCTTTTTAATTCATAGTTGCTTGTTAATGGGACATGCTTCATACGTTTATGGTTGGTGTCTAAGTTAGGTAGACCCACTCATAACATTTCTCAGTAGTCTCAAAATGTATATAATCGGTACAGAGTATGCCTTATTGTATTTAGGTTAAGATTTAACTTTTAATTTATATCCATAAAATAAATGAGACTGTGGAATAGAGTGAATTCCTGCGCTAATTAGCAAATGTAGGATAGGCTCTAAATAAATAGGATACAGGCCTACTGGATTACCTGTAGGGGGTGTATAGTGTATATTAGGGATGGGCCTGAATGAACCAGTAACTTTCCCTATTTACTAACCCTACTTGGCCTAGTCTGGTTAGTGGAAGTGCCTCACTGGCTGTAGTCGGGGCACTCGTCCTTAAAAGGACGACCCCCAGCCTCAGGAACCTCGGGCCTATACTATATGTCCCTATGCTCTTACCTCCCTAGTAGATGTGTTCTGTGTCCTCCTCCTACATCTCAGTACAAGATGGACAGTGTCAGACTTTGCAAAGAAAAGTAATTCCCAGTATTTAATTTATCATACACATCAAGGAGGAATAATAATAATGATAATAATAGTAAAAATAATATTTATTTTTATAGTGTCACCATATTCCGCAGCGCTTTACAATTCAGAGGGTTCATTTACAAGTTAAAAGACATGACACAGTTACTAGCTAATATACTGTACAACTGAAACACTAGCAGTGAGAGCCCTGCTCACAACAGCTTACAATCTATGACACAGAATGGAACAGAAGAGATTTTGAACAAAAGATGCTCTAGAATAGTTATTTTATGGAAAATGGAAGTAAAATAGATATGTCAGTAGAGCTGATTGGTCCTCTTTTAATCACTAGAGAGCACTTGGCTAGTTAAGTATCTACAATAGACTTGTATGGAATACTGAATTGATATTATCTGAATTCATTAACAAATCAACCAGGAGAAGACAACAGAAAAAAAGCAAAAAAAACAACTAAACATTATATATATATATATATATATATATATACACTCACCTAAAGAATTATTAGGAACACCATACTAATACGGTGTTGGACCCCCTTTTGCCTTCAGAACTGCCTTAATTCTACGTGGCATTGATTCAACAAGGTGCTGATAGCATTCTTTAGAAATGTTGGCCCATATTGATAGGATAGCATCTTGCAGTTGATGGAGATTTGAGGGATGCACATCCAGGGCACGAAGCTCCCGTTCCACCACATCCCAAAGATGCTCTATTGGGTTGAGATCTTGTGACTGTGGGGGCCATTTTAGTACAGTGAACTCATTGTCATGTTCAAGAAACCAATTTGAAATGATTTGAGATTTGTGACATGGTGCATTATCCTGCTGGAAGTAGCCATCAGAGGATGGATACACGTTCTCATTCTGTTTACGCCAAATTCGGACTCTACCATTTGAATGTCTCAACAGAAATCGAGACTCATCAGACCAGGCAAAATTTTTCCAGTCTTCAACAGTCCAATTTTGGTGAGCTCGTGCAAATTGTAGCCTCTTTTTCCTATTTGTAGTGGAGATGAGTGGTACCCGGTGGGGTCTTCTGCTGTTGTGGCCCATCGGCCTCAAGGTTGTGCGTGTTGTGGCTTCACAAATGCTTTGCTGCATACCTCGGTTGTAACGAGTGGTTATTTCAGTCAACGTTGCTCTTCTATCAGCTTGAATCAGTCGGCCCATTCTCCTCTGACCTCTAGCATCCACAACGCATTTTTGCCCACAGGACTGCCGCATACTGGATGTTTTTCCCTTTTCACACCATTCTTTGTAAACCCTAGAAATGGTTGTGCGTGAAAATCCCAGTAACTGAGCAGATTGTGAAATACTCAGACCGGCCCGTCTGGCACCAACAACCATGCCACGCTCAAAATTGCTTAAATCACCTTTCTTTCCCATTCTGACATTCAGTTTGGAGTTCAGGATATTGTCTTGACCAGGACCACACCCCTAAATGCATTGAAGCAACTGCCATGTGATTGGTTGACTAGATAATTGCATTAATGAGAAATAGAACAGGTGTTCCTAATAATTCTTTAGGTGAGTGTGTATATATATATATATATATATATATATATCACGATGTGTCACCGAGCTTCCTGGCCTCGGTGAAGTAGGAGCCAGTAGAGCATATGCCTGCAGCAGTTGCGGATGGACACTTTGGTAGTTAGCATAGCTGTGAAAAGCTAATCCGGGACGACTCTTACTGGGAGTAGCCATAGTGCTGGGCGGGTGGCTTAACCCCACGGTCCAGGCCGGGTTTTGACTGGCTTACAAAAAGTCAGCCAGCAGGGTAATGTGGAGGTGTGTGTGATTACCTGGCTGACGGGGGAGCTCTGTGTAGCTGTGTGTTTTTGGAGCCGAGTGAAAACCGGAGGGTCTCTGCCTAGAGACAAAGGACAAAGCAAGGTCCCCATCCACTCCGTGGGGAGTACGGTACTGTGCCCTAATTCTTCCTATGTGATTTGTTCAGATTCGGGACTGAATAGTTTTTTCTTTAAGTGTCAGCTGAAGTAAGCTGGTCACTGCCGCCTGTTGACTTGTGGTGTGCCAACAATAAAATACATTTACTACTTTGATTTCCACCACTAAAAGGCTATTGTGTATTTATCCGAAGGCTACCATTTTGAAAATCCCTACAATATATATATATATATATATACAAACAGAAAATGTATAAAAAAATATATATATTAGCTAAAAGACCCGGCTTCGCTCGCGTATATTTAATTTATTTCATTTAATGTTTGTGTGTGTCGTTAAAAGATATCAACACTATCCACTATAACAGTGACATCTACAGCACCACGCCCCCTTAACAGTGACTTCCACAGCCCCCCACCCCTTAACACTGACCCCCCACAGTGCCCCGTCTCTTAAAATTGGACCTCCACAGCAGCCCACCCCCTTAACTTTGACCTTTATAGTAGCCTTCCCCTTTAACAGTGAGTTTCACAGCACAACACCTCCTTCACAGTGACCTCCACAGGGGCCCGCCCCCTTAAAAGTGGCCTTTATTGGATCAGGGGCATGTCCTTTTGAACAGCTCACTCTAAGACAGCAGCACTGTGCTGCCTGAATGTGATCTGCAGGGAGAAAGTCACCCTCCCTCCCACCTCTGCAGCTGCCAGAAGTTGATTTTTAACTTCATTTTTTCAATCCTTGTCGGCTGAGGAGTGGGAGGGAGCGTGGCATAACCAGATCGGGGTGTGGCTTAGAGGGACCTAGAAGTTGATTTTTAACTTCATTTTTTCAATCTCAATCGGCAAAGGAGTGGGAGGGGGCATGGCCAAACCAGATTGGGGCGTGTCCTTTTGAACAGCTCACTCTAAGATAGCAGCACTATGCTGTCTGAGTGTGAGCTGCAGGGAGAAAGTCACCCTCCCTCCCACCTCTAAAGCATACAGAAGTTGATTTTTAACTTCAGTTTTTCAATCCCTGTCGGCTCAGAAGTGGGTTGGGGTGTGGCCTAACCAGATCAGGGCATGGCTTAGCGGGACCTAGAAGTTGATTTTTACCTTCATTTTTTCAATCCCCGTCAGCTCAGGAGTGGGAGGGGGCGTGACCTTATCGAATCATGGGCGTGGCTTAGCAGGGTTTTAAGTTTGTCTTTTGAGGGTGGACACATTGTGGCAGGGGGCGTGTCTGGGCTCTTTCCTGCAAGAGTGACGCTTCTTTGTGCACCTTACTGGCTCATTTGCATACCAAATAAACTGGATTTTCAGAGGATTAAAACATCTATTGCTGGAACAAAGGCACATCTTGAAATAAGTTACTAAGTGCTATTAGGCAATGGCTTTAATTCAATAGCAATTATCCTGGTGACAGATTTCCTTTAAAGATCTCCTACAGCAGTGAAGAAAAATGGCTGGGCTGTTATGGAAACCTGGACTGTGTATGTGGAGGCTAATGGCCTGCGAGCTTCTATTGGCTTATAAGGGTCATGTGACCAAGTTTCTATTGGATAATGCATTTTTGGGGAATATCTCAGGAACGGTACGTCCTAGAGAGCTGAGACCTGGTCTAAAAGCTTCCCGAACACCTGACCTACTGTGTGCCAAATTTTGTGATTGTAAATATGATGTTGCGGACTCCTTTAGCGGAAATACATACACACACACACACATACACTCAGCTTTATATAATATATATATATATATATATATACACACAGAGCAAACACACCATACTAGAACAAGGTACAATTGTGGAACTACAGAACAAAGTATAAACTATATGAGAGGGAAGGCATCTAGTAAATACTATAACTGACAACTAGAGTGGAGTAAGGACTGAATATATAGGCTAGACAATCATCATTTCCACCCAAACCAAGCAAAAATGGCTGATAACTAAACTCTGATTTTCAGACACAAGGTAGTTGCCTAATTAGAAACTAGGTTAACATGAAGTAACACGGAAACCCCTGCTGTGCATAACAGTTAATATAGCAGAGTTGTGCTCTGTAATGAGCTGCACACTTGTGTGTCCATCACAGGAACAGGACAGAATAGTATCCATTTGAAGTAATTTGGAAGTAAACATTGAAGGGTTTTATTGAATTATTTGTTTTACTCACTTGTACTGACATATCCCGCAGCACTTTACAGACATTATTATCATTTATTGTTCCAAATGGGGCTCACATGGCTCAGTATATCTTTGGAGTATGGGCGGAAACCGGACTATCCAGGGGAAACCCACACAAACCCGGAGAGAACATACATAAACCCCATGCAGATGTTGTCTTTGGTCGGATTCAAACCTAGGACCCGAGCACTGCATGACAACAAGTAAAAATCATTAATAAAATTGTAAGAAATGGATACAGAAAGTATTTTGAAAGATGGAATAACTTTTCAATAGCTAGCGAATAAGCTTTATTTACTGAGACTGGAATACACCCTTTAAATAAACTGTAGAGACTGGAAATTGGTGGTTTCAGTATCCATGTAAGGGTCCATTCACACGTCCGTGTGTGTTTTGCGGATCCACAGATCCGTGGATCCGCAAAACACGGACATCGGCAATGTGCATTCCCCATTTTGCGGACCGCACATCGCCGGCATTCTCATAGAAAATGCCTTTTCTTGTCCACAATTGCGGACAAGAATAGGACATGTTCTATTTTTTTCAGGATCGGAATTGCGGACCCGGGCAGCAGAAATGATAGAAATGAATGGGTCTGCAATTCCGTTCCGCAAAATGCGGAACGAAATTGCCGACGTGTAAATGGACCCTAACAGCCATGTCCATAGCAAAGAGCTTAATATTAATGTTAAATATTTGAAATATTTTATGCCTTTTTTATCTGTAAATAAACAACAATAGTAAATGCATAGTTTGCAAGTGTTATATATTCCTGTTACTTAGATGAATAGTAACTTACATTTCATTCCCTCCCACACTATGGTTTGGACATTATTAGAAGTTTCTTTGCTCATTTAGACATAAACAATGTCTTTCTTGGAATGCATGCAGTACTCACTTAAATTCCATGCTTAATGGTTTCAGCAACAGCCCCACAGTGTGAAACTCATTCACACCCTGCAGGGGGAGGACACACTTTAACCAGTTGAGTTGACACTGCACAGCATTTACAGTCTGTTCACATTACCCCATTCTACCTTAGAACAAAAAAAGTACTCTAGAGACATTAGGTTCTGCTTATTTCCTGACAGACACGATGAGCTCATGCTACAAGTGAAAGAGCTGAGCGTTTAAGTTTGAATTAAACTCTATGACACTAATACAGACATCTCCAGGCATAAGTAAAGCATTATAATAACATCAATACTAAGCAATTTTAGCTGAATCACATATTGAGTTTTGAAAAGGTACCACATTAAAAAGCCTAAAATATTCTATATTCATAAATTGTTTCTTTATTTTTTAATTGTTAAAATTTGGTCTAAGCTAAAATGTCTTGCCATAAAACAAAATCAGCTCTTTGTACATTTTGTTCCACTTCACTAATCCCTTTTAGACTTTGAGCTCTTACAGATAGCATCATTTCTCTTTTAAAGGGAATGTATAATAAAAAAAATGACCCATTGTTTGAATCAGGTTTTTATGTTAAACATATGCCTAAAGAATATTTGATCATTTAATCTCCCATTTCAATACATAAACATCAAATCCACTACTTCTTGTTCTGTACAGAAAACTTTACTGAAGTTATCTACTTATCTATCATTCTAATCCTTCCTGTAAAGATATCACCTCTGTGTATAGATGAAAACAGGATCCACCAT
The DNA here is from genome assembly GCF_905171765.1 of Bufo bufo. NCBI lineage: Eukaryota > Metazoa > Chordata > Amphibia > Anura > Bufonidae > Bufo > Bufo bufo. The sequence continues at coordinate 564,621,553 of NC_053389.1, read as the reverse complement.
TCACAATAGGTGTTTGTCAAAGCTTGTGCTGTATATTCTTTCCTTGTACAATAATCTCTGCACAGTTCACAAAGCATGCCTAGAAAACTCTCCCATGGAAGTCAATGAGGTCAGCTCCTGTCCCTTGCATCTATGACCCATGTGGCTGCCATAAAGCAATGGGTGGCTCATGGGTCATAGACACAATGGACAGGAGCAATGCGATGCTCAGCGGTTAGCACTGGTGCCTTGCAGTGCTGGGGTCCTAGGTTTGAAACCGACCATGAACAACATCTGCATTGAGTTTGTATTTTCTCCATGTGCTTGAGTGAGTTTTCTTCGGGTACTCTGGTTTCCTCCCACACTCCAAAGACATATTGATAGGGAACTTAGATTGTGATGCTAATGTCTGTAAAGCACTGCAGAATATGGTAGTGTTATATCAATTTCGCAAAATAAAAGCTTGAAATACTTTCTAAATGCTGTTAAGAATATTTCAAGCAATATGGCAGCCTCCATAATTATGTTTAGGAAATATAATAAAAAATTTGTAATCAGAAAATAAACACAGATTAGAAAAAAGAAATGTGTTGGTTTATGGTTTCAACTGGCTGAAATTTTGGGTAACAAATCCCCTTTAAATTCTCAGCTAGAGGGGTTAATATGCAAAGTTAATATAAGCCACTTACTAATGTATTGTGATTGTCCATATTGTGGGTGGGTAGGGGCACAATTTGAAGTTCTGTTATCTCTTCCAGCAAAAAAAAAAAAGGAAATTAAAGACAGGAAAAAAAATCGCATTTCTAATAAATTCAGTTTGTGGTATTGCTTTGGATAATCTCTGCACACGGAGCATATGGACTCAGCATTACCCTATATAACAACTTTTCTTGGTTTGAATAATCTCCTTTTGTGCTCCTGGTATGTATTATCGCGGAAAGGTAAATATTTTTTTAGACCAGGAACTTGATTGAAATGATATAGTAAATGGAAATCATCTGCCTGCCCTGAGAATTACCAGTGGGAAAACAATGAGATAAATCATACAATCAAAACATTAACTATTAAACTAAAAAAAAAATAACAAACATTGAAATTCCACTTTCTCGTGCATGACTTTAGGTATATAAACCATGTGGCCTCTTAGTTATATACATCACTATGTAGAAAATAAATAATTTGTATGCAAAATATATCAGCTACACTTGCACAAAATTTATTAAAATTGTAAAATAAAGACAGTGACCATAGTATTAATATCATAGTTGAACTCTCATATCTGTGTACTAGTTCCTTTATACAGAATTATATGTTTCTACATATAAAAAAAATAAATCTATGAATAAATGTAGCTATTGTGCTTTCACCTTATTCTCCAAATTTATACTTGCCACCTAAACTCTCTACCCTTTCCTATCCCACCTCATCCAAAACCTTAAAACGTAATGTATCCAAGCAGGCCTAAATCATTTCTTCAATATATTAGTCACTTCTAGACACACTCTTAGTTTCTGGTCTTCTTTATATAAGCTTTTAACCATCAAACCCATTATTCAGAGATCCATCTTCTCTAACCAGATTCCACCTGCTCTACTCCCTTTTGCTTCAGAACTCCTTGAAAATGTCCATCCTGACCTGTCCTCCCTTTCATCCAATTCTATTTTTGACCTACTACAATCTGGCTTCATTGGTCTATTAACTACCAAAGCTATGCAATATAACTCCATATTACTTCTAGATAAAATTCTATGACTTCCCATGTCACTTTTACACTTACAAACCTCACATTTATGGTACCTCTCTGGCCTTGTTCTATGCCTCTCACATCATCTCTAAAACCATCCAAATCTTCTAAAGCTTCCAAACTACTATACCTCAGTCTACACTATATTTATTTTATGCACTTATATTGCGCTTCTATATTCCGCAGCACTTTACAGACATTAGCATCCAACTGTCCCCAATGGGGCTCACAGTCTAAGATCCCTATCAATATGCCTTTAGAGTGTGGGAGGAAACTGGAGAACCCAGAGGAAACACACGCAAACACGGGGAGAACATACAAATGCCATGAAGATGTTGTCCTTGGTCGGATATGAATGTAGGACCCCAGCGCTGCAAGGCACCAGTGCTAACCACTGAACTACCGTGCTGTCCATAAGTAAATAACCAGCTTCAACCCTCACCCTCTGCCTCTTTCCTCTTTCTTCATCAAAGTTATTTTTTGGAGTTGTTTTAGTGCTTATTTATGTCAATAATTCTTCTGAATTTCACATGTACAACACTCTAGAGGTTAATTGCATTATTAAAATAAATAATAATAATAATAATAATAATAATTGTGACACTAGATTTAGCTAAGATTTTTTGAATGCAGATTAACTATCTTGTCAAAATGGGGTCTCAGATAATGTATTTAATGATGGTCGTTTTTGTGTGATTTATTATCCATTGCATTTATAGCTCCCATGTTCTGCAACACTGTACTTTAGGCTGTATTACGCAGCCCTATGGGTGCCTGAAGCATTTTCTCCTGATAATCACCTACTCACTAGAGGAGGAGACCACTGCTATTACATGCAGTGATCTCCTCCGCAGCATGGGGAGGAGCCATCGCAAAGTCATCTCTCATCTTCATGCTGTATAGTGGTTTGCCGGCAGCAGATTGTTATTAGACATCACAATCTGCTGCCTGCAAATTATAATTTTTTAACATGTTAAAAGATTTGGATTGCCCAATGAACGAGCGTTTGCAGCAGAAGAATTACACTGCAAGATGATCTCTAACGAGTGTTCAAATGAACGCTCGTTAGATATCATCTGCCGAAAAATCATCAGGTGTAATACAGGCTTTACTGTCCTCAATAAGGCTCACAATCTAAATAACCTGTTTAAAACAGTCCAGATAGTGGTGGGAAATTGAATGCTGTGTTTAATAACTTGTCCAACACAAGCTCACAAAGAGATGATTTCTGTTGTAGCAAGCATTAAATACTGTACCATTTGTTAGAAAAAGTACATTATCAGGTATATAAACTAAGACAAATACATCTTAATAAGTGAGTATCGTTAAGATTTAATTTAAGAAATCTACCAGATTGGTTTTTAACAAATCAATTTTTATTGAAAGGTTTTACAATAATAGAGCACCAAATATAAAAGTGCAAACAAAATAGGTTTCAAGATGTTGATGAAGCCATATTGAATGAGTACAAATATTACATGAGAAAGTGAGGACCAGGGAGGGAAGGGAAGGGGGGCGGACAAGAGGGGAAAGAGGAAAAATAAAAGGAGAAGGGGACATAGAAATGACTAAAATATATTGCTCAGAAGGCCTCTTCGAGCGTGAAAAGGACTGAAGTTTAAAGATGACTGTGAAGAGAACGAGAAACTGATCAGAGCAGTACAAAAGTAAGCATCAAATGTGCAGAGAACAATTATGTATACAGAACATTTGTGACCACATCCTGGCTATAGCCTATAGAAGACAGATATCTTAGGTAAAGTAATTATGAAACAAAAATAGGACTTGTAAGACGATGTATGGAGTTGTTTTAATATAATAGCTAGTTCTTCCATTAAATACAGCTGTTCAGCCTTCTCCTGCCATTGTTCAATGTCTGGGTCGGTCCCGCTTAGCCATTTCAATGGCTATAATAATCTAGCTGCTTGTACCAAGAGAGTGGGTAGTGCCATTTCTCTGAGGGCAACCTAAAGTACCACTAATGTATAAGCATCTATAGCAGGTGTCTGACCCAGCTAATCCCATGTGGAGCAATTTACTTTGGTCATTATACCTTCGGTTCATGGTTTTATAAGATTGTTCCTGGATTTTAACACATCTCGAAGATGGATTTCGGTTATCTGTCTAGATCTTTTCCTTAGGATCTGATATAAGCAGCAACTCCTGTGTTTGGTTGTGATAAAATAGACTTATAGATGAGAGAGATAGCATGTTTTGGCATAGTCTTGTTATGTGCAAGCTTCTCAAACCAGGTAGCATCTGATTGTTAGTACATGTAGAGTTTAGGGAAAAGCAGGAGCATCTGAATTCTTGCCTATCCAGGAAGTTTCCTTCCCTAAAAAAGCAAAAGCATAGAGGCTCTATGTCATCTTTGGAAGTGATATCTAGTGTTGATCGCAAATATTTTAATAGCAATTTTTTATTGTGAATATTGGAACGAATTTGCGAAGAAGTAAAATATAGTGCTATATATTCATAATCACGAAATATTCTAGATCAGTAACCTCCCTTCTTGCTTCTGGGCCAATGAGAATGCTGCAATATCTTTGTCAGAGCTTAGAAACATCCCTAGCAACCAATAGGAAAGTTGCCTACCCCTTTACTATATAAGAAACTCCACAGCAGCCATTTTCTGCTGTATTTTGCAGTTCTGAGAGATACAGCAGTGACATTGCTGTGCTCTGTGCTTTCATCTGGATCCTATTCCTTATCCAATTACATTAGATAGTTAGCTTATATATATATAATACAGATAGTTAGTGGGAGATAGTCAGTGTAGGTTAGATAGGGATATAGTGTAGCTGATAGGTTCCAGTGCAGGGTGTTAGGTAGTGTGATAGGAATTACTGTTTCTCTGTTGTCCATACATACATGCTAAAGACATAGTGTTGTGATGTCACAACAATACTTAGTGCACCAATCAGTAATATCTACTCAGACCTGATAAAATGTGAAGTTACATGTATTGCGCAAATATGCGCATCATTAGTGCTGATTTGCACAATCGTGAAAATAATGACTGGAGATCACTAATTCTAGAATTTGCTAATTTATTGCGAATAATATGCAAAAAATTGCGAAAATTTATATTGCCTATGCCTCTCATCACTAGTGATATCAATCGAGAGCATGGCGATAGTTATATCTTTAAAAAGATTCCAGAAGTGAGGTGTGTTTTGTATTGTGGGTTGTAGAAAGTAAGGAATGAGAACCAGGAGAATTTTGTAAATGAGTAATTGATAATTAATTATAATTACAATGTAATTACAAGTATAATTAATTATCTTTAGTATTTTACATCAATACTGTGCTGCTAAATTAAATTAAAATATGCCTCCTACTACCCGCTGCTCAGTTAACAATTACTGTTATAAGCTCATTTACTATGCTAGAACTTACTTGGGAATATGTTACTAAACTGATCCAATATACCATCAGACTAAACAGAATATTCTTGCTCTGTACCATATGTTTTATATTGATACAATGGTGGAGATTTATGAAGATTGGCGTTTTCTGCACCAGTCTTGATATCCCATGCACAGCTAGAGGATGTGCCTAGTTTATGATGCGGTGCATTTACTTCAGAAAACTGGCATAAATGAAGATAAATTTGTCTCTGCAGCTGGCCACGCCTCTTCCCTGTCTTTGCTACACACCCTTTTAGAAAAGTGACGAGGCCAGCGAAAAAAGGAGAGATGTGATTTTTTTTTTAAAAGTCACACTTGCGACTTTTTAATGCCACTTCTCAGGCTCAAAGGAAATGATAAATCTCCCACAATGTGTGTAAGAATTATTTGATTCATGTTTTAAGCATAGGCATAGAGGACCTATCACATCCTGACAGGACTGAAACTGGTACACCTTTACAGTTGTCATTTAACTGATTCCAATGCTGTTCTACCCTTTTCTTCTGGCCTTCACATTTTCTTGCAATCATTGCCATTTCAGCACCTTATACTAGTAAATTATCAGGTGGGCAGTCCACTGTTCCTGTAATTTCATTAGTATTGGATGATGAAATGGTACTGACTGTGGGAGAATAAGGGGGTAGCCAGGAAAACAGCACTGGAACCAGTTAATTGGCAGCTGTAGAGATGTGCATCCAGTTGGGAATAAAAGCCAGTAATGAAGCTCACCAAGATGCTACATGGTAATTTTACTGTCATAATAATTTTGTACTATTCATATATAATGCAATAGTAGAACCTTTGAAAGTATTATGCAGGATTTTAATGCCCATAGCTGGGATATCTGTTGTACTTTGTTCTTCATTTATGTTTCCCAACTTCCATGAAGAAAGTTTCTGTATGTGCTTGGCATTTGAATGGAACTCTATGTTGCAAGCATAAAAACAAACATATTTGCTTGCATGGCACCCTACCATCTATGGTATAAATGGAGGTAAGGTCCTCTCTGTTTGGTAGAGTCACACGTTGACCATGTCAAAATCCGACTGCATATCCCACATCAAAACTACAGAAGTTTCTCTGGTGTGTTTTTATTTGGAATGATGCAGTCCTGATCTAAGTTTATCTCCTTTGAATGGAGCAAAACCATGAGCAGGATCCTGCCGTGGCTTTCCAGGGTGTCCACGGGATAGCTGTACAATGTTAATATTGCCATGGTCTGGAAAACCACATGATGAAAAATCCTTGGCCACATGAACACAAATGAAACAATGAAAACAATAGTAGGCAGTTTTAGCGCAGATTCGGCGCTGTTTATGGCACCAAAACCAATGCCAAAGAACTGTTGTGTGAACCTACCCTTACATTTACACTGGCTTATCAGCATTAAATAGGTTTCCAATTTTCTCTCCATGGCTTCTCTCAAAGACATGTACAGTATTTGGGAAAAATGGAACTGAGTAATCAGCCATAAATTAGTAATGATTTATGATGAACCGTACAGGATACAAATGTTACCTTTCATTCTTTTGCATTTTTCTCATGTTTTACAAACATTTTCAACGGAAAAGCAGCAAAACAAAAGCAGCAAAGCAAATCTGACTTATTTTAGTATATCCGTCAGCAATTCTGCATTGTGACTAATGAAACGCTTCCTGTGCTTTCCTGTTCTTGCAAACCGTGCTGTTTAACGTAACTTCCTGCTCAAAAATCACTAATAAATATGACACAGATAGATGCTAGTCACTTCCTCTGTTTCCAAGTTGGCTAAACAAACCACGATGTTATGTCTGTCATAGTCTACATTAATCAGAATGGAAGTTTTGTCTATTTAAGTCTTCCCACAGATGATGTTTTAAAGTAAACGCCACGTAATGTTATTGCTTGGACACTCTAAAACACTGATTCCAAAAAGATCTTCATTTTACAGTTCAGGCTGACTAATAATAAAAGTCCAGATTACTTCATGAAATGCATATTTGACCCCATATGAAGAATGAAAATGGCTAAAGTTTCCTTAGATTGCCTCTTGTAGACAACTATAGTTTTTTATTTTTATAGCACTGACATTAGACTATAGCGGTATTAAAGTCATCATCGGTCTACTAATGGAATAATGTAAATGTTATGCATATGTACATTATTACACAATTATAAACATTGGAAATTAAGAAAATGTTCCTGGAATATTTTTACAAAATTAACTTTTCTCTGAACTTCTAAATTTTTGGAAGATAGTTGCCATAAAATATATTATAGCATTCTTTCTGTTACTTGTCCATTTAGATTTTGCCATAAACTTCAAGGACAGATGTATTGTTTAGTCATGCCTCAAGGGTCATTAAATTCAGCACATCATGAAATATAGCACATGGTGTTTTATACAGTTGGGTCTAATTCTTAATTTTATGGTTTAAGACCAAAGAAAATGCAATAATGTGTGGAGTTATGGTCATTTATACTAGCACATAAATTGCAGAGTTAAGCTTCTTTACCTCCATAAAAGAATTGCTGTCTAAATTCTGTGACCCATAGCACAGCATCCTATACAGTGAAAATGATTAACCACTATGCAAGTTGTCTATGCTGATAGTTGGTGCACTCCATTCACATAGCCACAGGTGGGCTTATTTTGCGTGGGACAAGTTTGTAATGGTGCCATTTAATATTTAATATTCCATATGATGTACTGGGAAACCGAAACAATGATTGCGTGGAGCTGAAAAAAATGTAATGTACCTTTTTTTTTTACAGGTTTCATATTTATAGCATTCACTGGACAGTAAAAATGACACATTAACTTTATTCTACAGGCCAGGATGATTACAGTGGTATCAAACTTGTATAGGTTCTATTATGTTAATAAAAAAAACTCTCAGTATATTCTGACACCCTTAACCTTATATATTTCTGCCTACTAGGTTGTGTTAGAGCTCTTTTTTTTGTTGGACATGCTGAAGTTTGTATTGATAAAATTTTGGAGTATGTATGCTTTTCATTTATTTATTTTTTTCAGAAGCAAAACAACCAAAAAATTATTCAGACATTTAATATTTTTTTTCATTATGGCATTTAATGTATAGGAGGCTCACTGAAAACATACATTACTGATTGACGCCGAAAAAGGTGAAAACAAGTCACTGAGTTTTGGCAGTATTAAAACATAACTTTTAATAATGTCTCCTAAAAGTGACCAACAAAAACATGTGTATTAAAACACAAGAAAGGAATCTAAGTACGTGAATAGGATGAGGCAGGCATGTCTACAGGAACAGCAATACTAAGCGATGGTGGTCCTATCCATGCAATATACCAGGGACAGATCAACCAGATCTGTAGCAGCCAGCCACCCAGGAAAAAATTACTAAATTAATGTTCCTGTATATTCAGGTGATATGTGGGCAACCAAATGGAGTATTGGGCCGAAAAGTGACTTAGTGACACTCATTTGTCCACTTAAGAAACCTGAAAAAAAAAAAAAAAAAGGTCAGCAAACAGGCAATATTGTATGCAGGCTTATTTCTGTAAGTGTTTTAATCATGTGTCGGCAGATAATGTATTCTGCCTTTTCTGTATGCATATTTTACAATGCACAGGTTTAGTATTGTGCCCATCCATATTTCACCCTAAAGCTGCCAACTAATTTGGTAAGCTAATCAGAAGAATAGAGTGCCAACCTGGCAATATCAGTTGTACAATGGGCTGACAATTATACAGCTGGTGCTGTCGCTCCAAACCACTGAATACACCTAGAGGCTAACTGTCACAAAGGGGAGTGGGGGAAACCCCCCACCGTGCGGTGTCAAAGGGTAAAAGGGATCAGCCTGGCCAAAAGGAGTAATAAGGGAGCAGGTCACCTCCTACAACATCCCTAATCCTCTCCCTTACTCTTCACAGCGGACCCCGATGGTAGGACGATGGAATTCACTTGAACAGACAAGTAAATCTATAAAAGCAGTTGCTACTCACTTCACTGGGGGGCTGCCAAACAGGTATATTGTAAGTTACCTGAGACAGTACCCCCCCGGCCGAGTCTGCTTTTCGTGGTCTCCATTTAGGAAATCAGTATCTCCAGTCTTGAAATAGGTCTCTTCAAATACTTTAATAAATAGTGAATACCTTGCTCCTGAGGAAGGGGTTTTGCATAACCCCGAAACGCGTAGAGCTCTATTTATTAAAGTATTTGAAGAAACCTATTTCAAGACTGGAGATACTGATTTCCTAATTGGAGACCACGAAAAGCAGACTTGGCCGGGGGGGTACTGTCTCAGGTAACTTACAATATACCTGTTTGGCAGCCTCCCAGTGAAGTGAGTAGCAACTGCCTTTATAGATTTACTTGTCTGTTCAAGTGAATTCCAGCGACCCTGGCCAGGGGGGATACTGTCCTAGGTATTTGCGACCACTGACCTATGTGACAGCCCCCCCAGTGAAGTGAGTAGTCTAGTTCACTCCAAGTTACAAACACTGACTTTTATGTACTTGTGCTTCTCTTCTGGTAAACCTGCTTGGGGGGTCACTGTTACAGGTACATTTCTACCTGTTTGACAGCCCCCCACGGAAGCAAGTCATCATTTACGGCTATTGCTGAATATTCGTCCTTTAGGGATATCGCTATATATCATTGCGCATTTTGTACGTAGTTTCATGTTTGTGGGGATTTGGCGCTATCTATGTGTATTTAGAAGTTCTGAAGGTCATCAACACTATAGACCAAATCTTACACATAAATATATCTTCCGCTACCTAAGTGTTTAACCTGGTGTTAACACTAACATTTTTTTGTGCAGCCTCCCTCCACTGTTGTCCTTATCACATAACCTTTTTTTTTTTGTCCATTTAGAAATAATATTCCAGTAATCCCTAGTCCCATCACCGTTGGCGCCTTGCGAGTGGGATTTTCCTTGTTCTAAGGTCTTCCTAACCTCCTTTCTTTTTTTCTGTTACCTTTCTTTCCTTGGGCCCACCAGGGAAAATTGTTCTGGGGGCCCAACCTCTATGTCAAAAGTCTAATAGGTTTTGATTCAAAGAAATACACCCTAGTGGCAAGTTATTGGCCACAAAGGCAACTTCAATGATTTTTTTTCCCTCATGGGCCTTTGGGGGTCACTATGGTATTAGAGCCTGATCCCTTTGGAAAATCTTCTAGCACTCTGGTGGGCCAGTCAAATGCTAGACAAAGCCTATTTTTGCCTTAAGGACGACGCCCCATTTTTCAAATCTGATGTGGTAATATCTTTAGAACGCTTTTACTACTTATCCAAGCGATACTGAGATTTGTTTTCTCGTGACACATCGTACTTTACTTAAGTGATAAATTTAGGTCGATATATAAAATCCTAAATTTTATGAAACTGTAGCAAAATTTTCAATTTTCCAAATTTTTATTTCTTTGCTTTTAAGACAGTTATAGCTCACAAAATACCTGTATTTCATTATCGCTGAGGGAATTTACAGTGCGGTTGCTAAGCCCACTCCATACAGCTGGCACCCGGCCACAATGACCGGGATCGGTGATGATGCCAAACCCAGCCATTTAAGCCCTGAGATGCTGAGGTCAAGGGAAAAAAAATCATTAACGGATGCTTCAGACTGATGCCATACACTTCCCTAGACTACCAGGATACAAAAGCATGGTGTGCTATACTTTTATATCCTCTTACACGTTTGCCTTCCAGACCCTGCCTTCAGCTTCCATAGCAACCAAAACAACCCTATAAACTCCAATGATACTGCGTTGGTTATTGAGTATGGCATCTAAGGATTTAAATAACATGGTAATATTATTAAAAAACATAATATTTTTACAAAAAAAACACATTATTTGAAGAATTTTTGGGACAGTATTTTGAGTCAAAAACATGAGAGTACACAAAAGAGGAGAAATGTCAGTATTTTATGATTTTGTTGGGCCTAGTGCTGTAAGTCACACCCCTTACATATGCTGTTAAGTTAATATAATGTGGGTTTCACACAAAGCATTTTATTGGAAAAAACAACACTGGAGTTTTTGATGCAATGTTTTGAACCAAACCAAAGTAAAAAGCTGACACAAAAAACTGCAGCTTTTGTCCATGAGTGAAACCACTTTTTACCTGAGCAATTGTTGGGAAGGAACATTTGTATAAAAATTGTTTAGCTGATCATTGACCCATATAAAAAGACCCTTTGGGTTACAGCCACTTGTTTAGGTTTTTTGATGCAGTTTTTGAAGCCAAAGCCAGGAGTTGATTAAAAAAAGAGGAGAAGTTGTATTTGTACTTTATACTTTCTTTTCTTATATGACCCACTTCTGATTTTGGCTTCCATTATTGCATTAGGAGACCTTTTAATATGGCTGTACCTTTAGTGCGTAAAATATTTTCTGCACAAGATTTATGATTTGCAGTTAAATTTATGTTATGAACAATAGCTTAGTAACAAAAGAGCAGTACTATTTTTGTTTCTAAGAAATCTCTGAGCATTTAGCTAGTAACAGGAGACAGTATAGCCAGTAAATCAAACTGCTCTGTACACTTTTTGTTAATGGGTATGGTGCCATCTACTCTATTTTGTATACTATTTATGTGAAGAACTTATGATTAAACCAGTTATGTTTATGATAGAAAGATGTTAACATTGCTGTTATATTTACTACAGGCTGTTCTGTTATTACATACTGTTTACGCACATTCTCTGATACAGTTTAGACAAGTTTTTCTTTTAACATGAGCTTTTTTATCTTTTATTTATTATACAGTCCAATTGTTTGTGTATCATTTCTATGAGAAAAAGCAATTGTAGCTTCAATGTAAACATATGTCAAGTCAACTTGGTCACATTTGTTCATTTTCCTTCTTTGCACATATCAGAATGTCTTTCCACAGTAATTGGAACTGTGAAAGTCTACAGAAAGTAGAATCTGCCATGGAATCAGGAGTGGGAAGATGAAGGTTAATCAACAGACACTGACGTTTGATATGTGGAATGTGGAAGAGAGGGGCTGGAAGTTTGTCATAAATTGTTTTAAATAGTTTGTCAATGTTAAGGGGTCAATTAATATTCCTTTTAACACAAAATTCAGTAATATCATTAGTCATGGGTGGTAAGTACTATACATTTCAGTTTCCGTGTGTAAGGGTACTTTCACACTAACGGCAAGGAACTCTGACAAGCTGTTCCAGCGGGTGAACAGCCTGTCGGATCCGTGCTGCCGCTAGTGCACTCGTGCCCCTGGACTACCACTCCGGCCCAATTGACTATAATGGTCATGTTGTAGTTTTATTCCGGCCGCCTCTCGGCATGTTTGCCGTGCTGCCGCTGGAACTCCAGCCCGCCCCCATTATAGTCAATGGGGCCGGAGCGGTAGTCCGGGGGCAAGTTCACCCGCCGTAACAGCCTGCCGGAGCTCCTTGCCGTTAGTGCTAAACTAGCAGTTTACTACTGAAATCTGCTAGACATATTTTGTAACACAGTGAACATATGGTACAAAATATGTGATTGCAACACTTAATATTTTGCCAGTGCTATGTTTATGTATTTTCAATAGGCAAGCTTTATATTAAGCCAGCTATATGCCTTAGCTTAAGCTTCAACTAAATAAATCACATTTTATTAGGAAAAGAAATCTACGTTAACTCTTTCACTGTCAAATGCATATATAATACTTCATAACATTAAACACCTATCATGACTATAATGTAAAGGCTATAGCTTAGAGCTTATCCTAGATTTACTATATATCTTCAACAGCTGTGGGCTAAACACTCATTCTTCTAGAACCTATTTCTATCAACTTCATAATACACATGCACTCTCAGCTATAGTGAGAGTGCATGTGTTCTTAATGGGGTAGGGGGATAAACCACAGCAGTCATCTTTGGTAGTGACTTAATTCTCTTGAGAACAAAGGACCAGGTATCCTTTTCCCCCTGACATCTGGTAAATTTGACCATCTTATACATATTAGATGGTCAGCCTGTCCTGCCAAAATTGGGGTTTACAGTAAACCTTACTCTAATACATTTTACTTTTCAGATGAGTTCAGGCTCAATAGTCTAGGAGCACATTGAGGTTTTGTGTATCCACAGCTCTGTTTCAGTCCTACATTTAGCCACAAACATGATTTATTATTATTTTTTATTTACAAAAGATTTTGTGTTGATGCAAGACATTGATGTGTAAAGTGCTTTAATGGTTGATTTAGATATATATTGTCTTATCTAACAGTATTTGAAATGGCCTGACCCTTAAAAGCTACATCACAATGCAAGAGAAGAGAGTAACAAAGTTGCGGCACTCACCAGGATACAAACGATGTCTTTATTGACACTTCCTTAGAAGTTGATACATAGGGGATCCAGGGGCGGACACACTGTTGCAGGCGGCGACGGCCGTTTCGCGCGTGGGATCGCGCTTCCTCAGGCCGCTCAATACGTCATGACGCAGGTAAGTAATTTATAGAGGCGGACAGGGGACGGCCAGCGCCGTCGGCCACAGCTGCTCGCCCTCAAGATATAATGACATATATTAAAAATCTGGATACAGCAGTGACAAAAGCATGAAAAAACTAATAATAAAAGCACAAAGAATACAATTCATATGCCAATGTCCACAAATATGAGACGAATATATAAGGTCATAGATAAGTACTAAAAGTATGGTGCAGGAGAACCAGTACACACGATGACCATGTAAACACAGGGAGAGCGTATGGCGACAACATGATTCAGAACAAGCATATGGCATCTGTGATTTGAATGCGCTCGGTTTGCCTACATACACGCCCACTTGTCCTTGTCCCCTTAGTAATATCATTATTATGATCCTTTGCTATCCCCCACTCTGTTTCCTGCCCTTTATCTTTTATCTTTTATCTTTTATTCACTCCCTGTTCAACACGAGTCACCTCTTTTTGTGAAGCCTTGTGCCATATGCTTGTTCTGAATCATGTTGTCGCCATACGCTCTCCCTGTGTTTACATGGTCATCGTGTGTACTGGTTCTCCTGCACTATACTTTTAGTACTTATCTATGACCTTATATATTCATCTCATATTTGTGGACATTGGCATATGAATTGTATTCTTTGTGCTTTTATTATTAGTTTTTTCATGCTTTTGTCACTGCTGTATCCAGATTTTTAATATATGTCATTATATCTTGAGGGCGAGCAGCTGTGGCCGACGACGCTGGCCGTCCCCTGTCCGCCTCTATAAATTACTTACCTGCGTCATGACGTATTGAGCGGCCTGAGGAAGCGCGATCCCACGCGCGAAACGCCGTCGCCGCCTGCAACAGTGTGTCCGCCCCTGGATCCCCTATGTATCAACTTCTAAGGAAGTGTCAATAAAGACATCGTTTGTATCCTGGTGAGTGCCGCAACTTTGTTACTCTCTTCTCTTGCATTGTGAACTTTACCTGACGCTTTTCATTGCTGAGCACCACCTATCGGATCTTTCCACACCACATGCAAGCCGGCGCAATTCAGCGGTTACATCAGTGGGGGCAGTGCCGCCTTGCGTTTCTCTTTCTCCCTGTCCCTTAAAAGCTACATGACAAAAGGAATTTACATCAGCACAAGAGATTATATTGTATGTCTTGGGCGGAATTTTTTTTTGGGCACATGGCACCATTTTATTTGTTCCAATTAATATGACAGGAAATTCTCTGCATGAAATTAGAGACATATGGAGGTACAGAAGGACCCTATGGAAATCAATGACTAACGCATAACTCCTCTATATGGCAACTGTATGGAGTTGCACTATAGTTATGCAGATTATCCCTAGTCCTGAGTCTTTCTACTGTATATTCTTTGCACACGCACAACATAAGAATATAGCATAACTAGTGTAATTGTTAATATATATATATATATATATATATATATATGTATATAGTGCCTTGCAATAGAATTAACCCCCTTCCCCCTTGACTTTTTTTATATTTTGGTGCCTCACAACCTGGAATTAACATGGATTGTTTGAGGATTTTCATCATTTAATTTACAGAACATGCCCACATCTTTGAAGATGTTTTTTTTTTTATTATTATTGTGAAGCAAGCAACAAATAGGACAAAATAACAGAAAAAGTCAATGTGCATAACTATTTACCCCCCTGAAGTCAATACTTTGAAGAGCCACCATTTGCGGCAATCACAGCTCCGAGTCCCTTTGGATAAGTCTCTATGAGTTTGCCACATCTTACCAATGGGATTTTTGCCCATTCCACATTGCAAAACTGCTCCAGCTCCTTCAAGTTGGATGATTTGTGCTTGTGAACAGCAATCTTTAAGTCTGACCACAGATTTTCTATTGGATTGAGATCTGGGCTTTGACTAGGCCATTCCAACACATTTACATGTTTCCCCTTAAACCACTCAAGTGTTGCTTTAGCAGTGTCCTGCTGGAAGGTGAACCTCCATCCTAGCCTCAAATCACTCCCAGAATGGTACAGGTTTTGCTCAAGAATATCCCTGTATTTAGCACCATCCATCTTTTCCTAAACTCTGACCAGTTTCCCAGTCCTGGCTGCTGAAAAATATCCCCACAGCATGATGCTGCCACCACCATGTTTCACTGTGGGGATGGTGTTATTTGGGTGATGTGATGTGTTGGGTTTGCGCCAGACATAGCGTTTTCTTTGATGGCTGAAAAGTTCAATTTTAGTCTCATCAGACCAGAGCACCTTCCTCCATACATTTTGGGAGTCTCCCACATGCCTTTTTGCAAACTCACAATGTGCCTTATTGTTTTTAGCTGAAAGTAATGGCTTTCTTCTGGCCACTCTGCCATAAAGCCCAACTCTATGGAGCGTACAGGTTATTGTCTTCCTATGTACAGATACTCCAGTCTCTGCTGTGGAACTCTGCAGCTCCTTTAGGGTTACCTTAGGTCTCTGTGCTGCTTCTCTGATTAATGCCCTCCTTACTCGGTCCGTGAGTTTTGGTGGGCGGCCTTCTCTTGGCAGGTTTGCTGTTGTGCCATGTTTTTTCCATTTGGTTATGATAGATTTGATGGTGCTCCTGGGGATCATCAAAGATTTTAATATTTTTTTATAGCCTAACCCTGACTTGTACTTCTCTAAAACATTGTCCCTTACTTATTTGGAGAGTTCCTTGGTCTTCATGGCAGTGCTTGCTTAGGTGTTGCAGCCTCTGGGGCCTTTCAAAAACGGTGTGTATATGTAATGAGAGATCATGTGACACTTAGATTGCACACAGGTAGACATCATTTCACTAATTATGTGACTTCTGAAGGTAATTGGTTGCACCAGAGCATTTAATGGGCTTCATATCAAAGGGGGTGAATACATACGCACATGCCAATTTTCTGTTTTCTATTTCTAAAAAATAGTTTTATTTATATATTTTTTCTCATTTCACTTCACCAACTTAGACTATTGTGTTCTGATCCATCACAAAAATTAGATTAACAAAACATTGAATTTAAGTCTGTAATGTAACAAAATACAAAAAAAGTCAAGGGGGTGAATACTTTTGCAAGGCACTGTGTATATATATATATATATATATATATATATATATGCATACTGCATACATCTCATCATAAATTGGGTGCAGCATCCAGCAATCTGTGTGCCTGAACTGAAATCTAGATTTCAGTGTCCTTCTACACAGATTTATGATAACTCTGGCCCTATGAGTATACCGTTTAACAAACCTTCCTATACTGTATTCTTGGTATGACATAATTCACTTTAAAATTAAATGAATATTTGACTGGATCCAAGATCTTATTTGCTAATGTTACAGCATCTGTATATGTAAATGAAACAGCAGAAAAACCATTACTTGTAAAATGAATGTATATTCAACCAGTGGTTTAATTAGAGATTGAGCATAGGCAGTATGAGTTCTCATAGCCCTTCAACCTTTATTTTAACACGCACCACTGATAGAACTAAATTAAGCCTAGCGGGAATTAGACATTTAAAAGCACAGTACACGCTAAACAAACTTATTATTAACATCTTAAACTATGATGCCTAATTGTGAATTGCTTGAGTTGTAATGCTTCGGTAGTTCCTTAATCATCTCATTAGAGCCCACATGCTAGGATCTCAATGTGAAGGGACTAATGATCTTCATTAGAATGGAGGAGAGAGAAGCAGAGGTGTTTGCTTCTTAAACTATTTCTGCCACCCATCATAAGTCACTTTAATTGGATGGTATGTTTCTTTTAAAAGAAAAGACACATACCGTAAATCAAATGCTTAAGTATTTCTTGATTGTGTGATTTTAATGCAGATAATATAAGGAAAACTAAAAAAATAATTATCAAGTGTGTACACTGTTTAACAGCTACTACTTTCAAATGCCCATGGCAATTAGCTGCGAACAGTGCAGCATCGTATGCATCTCCCACAGGATGTATATACATGTGCAAGTTGTGTGACATTTTCTTTTCCTGTGATTTTGCAAAAAATAAGATAAAATTAAAACACAAAACTTGAATGTATATATATATATATATATATATATATATATATATACTTTATTTATTGATTTCCCCATTCCACACTCCATTCATAGGCTTAGACAATGATTAACAATTAGACTTGGGCTACATGGAGAATTTTAAAAAACACAACAAATTACTTTTAACTAGAGATTAACATATCAATTGTATAGAATAGAGAGAGAGAGAGAGAGAGAGAGAGAAGTAGTATTCCCAACCCCGGAGCCTAACCAATACTTTTCACCTAGCTAAGCCAGTTCTCTCTGCTTTGCACTAATGAGGGGCAGTAACCCCAAAACAGATATCTACAGATGAGATCCTGGCTTATCAGATAGCTAACTTATATCTGGTGTCATCAGAGGCTTAGCTTTCTTTTCTGTTTTGAAGGAACGCTAATTTGAATATTGTTTTTCCTATGCCGGGCCTAAAAGACTCTCATGCCTACCAGGCACTCTACATAATCTCTCTCTCTTTCTCTCTTTTTCATGTAACCAAATTTAATTTATTTGCCAATTTAGACAAATAAGAACAGAACAAACTTTGAGAAATTCAGTCATACTTTTAAATATTAAGCTATAGCTACAGTCCAAAGAAACACACTGGGGAAAATTTACTAATCCTATAGATGGTGTAGATTTAGACTGGCTGTCTGGACCTATAGAACGGACCACAGGGCTGTCTGTTGCTCTAACAACAAGCCTAAGAAATTGCACAGAATATAGTAGGTTAGCATACAGAAATATGCTAGTACATTATATTTTTAAAATGGACATATAAAACAGATCTCTTGATGGAAATAAAAATATGTAATAATAGAAATTAAATTTAAAACAGTCCACAAACATTTTGTAAACGTGAGATTTTCAAGTATAACAAATGTTGTGCATGTATTACCTAAAAACTTGTTAAAAAAAGTTAACATGCTAATTGGTGTTGAATGTATGGTACAAAAAATAATTAAAAAAAATAATAATTTTTTAAATATCTTTTACATAGTAAAATATTTCATGGTAATTTATGTGTACCTTTATGAACAAGGTTCTGGATAAAACAAGGCCTCATACAGCCACACAAATAAAAAGTTAATGCTGCTAAAATGTAGAAAAGAAATAAAAAATA
>NC_053389.1:564551448-564602639 GCF_905171765.1 Bufo bufo | reverse complement strand
GTGATTATATACCGGTAATACAAAATAAATGTTGCTGTTCATATATTACATAAAACCAAAAATCTGTAACTCGTTAGATATCCACACAATCATAACAATAAAAAATAACATATACAATTAAAAATTTATATTTTAACAGTTGAAACAGTGTGAAAAAGTGACAATGTAAAATTGTGTTCTTCTATCTACATATGTGTCCCAAAAAATCTCTATTGAAATGCACTGAGGCATTTAGCTGGTAATTAAGACCTTTAAAGTACTTTTTTTTATCCATTTTTTATAGCCCTCTTGATATATTGATATATTGCTCTGGCTTCTCTTTTCTCATGATGGCTTCAAATAAAAAAAATAAAAAAATAAAATCTAAGTGCATTGGATATTTCTCAGTGCTATCGCAACAAACTGGATTATGCATAGTATTTCTAAGTAGAGATGTCCCGAACTATTCGCTGGTGAACATCGCTTGTTCGCGTTCGCCGCAGCGGGCGAACATATGCGATGTTCGGTCCGCCCCCTATACGTCATCATTGAGCAAACTTTGACCCTGTACCTCACAGTCAGCAGACACATTGCAGCCAATCAGCATACCCTCCCTCCCAGACCCTCCCACCTCCTATAAAAAAGCAAGGACAGCATCCATCTTAGATTCATTCTGAAGCTGCAGTGTTAGTGAGAGCAGGGAGAGTGCTGCTGCAGCTGAATTAATAGGGAAATCCACTCCAGTCCGCAAAGACTCATCTGATCTGCTGTAAGGACCCCAAAAAGCCCTTTTTAGGGCTAGTACATCAGTCTGCTTTTTTTATATATATATATATATATATATATATATATATTGCAGTTGCCTGCCAGTGTGTGTCAGGGCCACAGAGTGTACTGTGCACACTGCCAGTGCCCACCACTCATATCTGGTGGCACAGTAGCTTGCAGATAAAAAAGTAATACCATTTTTTCTCTGTAATATAATTGCAGTTGCCTGCCAGTGTGTGTCAGGCCCACAGAGTGTACTGTGCCCACTGCCAGTGCCCACCACTCATATCTGTTGGCACAGTAGCTTGCAGATAAAAAGTAATACCATTTTTTATCTGTAATATAATTGCAGTAGCCTGCCAGGGTGTGTCAGGCCCACAGAGTGTACTGTGCCCACTCTCAGTGCCCACCACTCATATCTGGTGGCATAGTAGCTTGCTGATAAAAAAGTAATACAATTTTTTCTCTGTAATGTAATTGCAGTTGCCTGCCAGTGTATGTCAGGCCCACAGAGTGTACTGTGCCCACTGCCAGTGCCCACCACTCATATCTGGTGGCACAGTAGCTTGCAGATAAAAAAGTAATTTGTAGCTATTGGGACACCGCAGTGGAAGGTACCCGGTATTTATTTTTTTCACAAAAGGCAATCCCCAACCTGTACTCTATTGTGGAAAAGGAAGTCATGGCATGTCTGGCACACAGTGTTGGGGCAAGGGTCCATCTGACCACTGATACCTCGTCTGCAAAGTACGGTCAGGGCAGGTATATCACGTACATTGCGCATTGGGTAAACCTGCTGACGGCTGCCAAGCATGGATTGCGTGGCTCTGCAGAGGAGTTGGTGACACTGCCACGACTTGCAGGCAGGCCTGCTGCCACCTCCTCTACTCCTCCTACTCCATCCTCTTCGCTAACCTCCTTGGCTGAGTCCTCTTCTGCTGCTGCATCTTGCTCCACATCAACTGCACCCCCCCAGCTCCCCAGGGGCTATTCCACATCCTGGATACGACAGTGTCACGCCGTCTTGGGGTTGACTTGCCTGAAAGCAGAGAGTCACACCGGACCAGCACTCCTGTCCGCCCTGAACGCACAGGTGGATCAGTGGCTGACTCCACACCAACTGGAGATCGGCAAAGTGGTGTGTGACAACGGAAGCAATTTGTTGGCGGCATTGAATTTGGCAAGTTGGCACATGTGTTGAATCTGATCGTACAACGCTTTGTGCATAAGTACCCAGGCTTACAGGACGTCCTCAAGCAGGCCAGGAAGGTGTGTGGCCATTTCAGGCGTTCCTACACGGCCATGGCGCACTTTTCAGATGTTCAGCGGCGAAACAACATGCGGCGCTTGATTTGCGACAGCCCGACACGTTGGAATTCAACACTCCTAATGTTTGACCGCCTGCTCCAACAAGAAAAAGCCGTCAACGAGTATTCGTATGACCAGGGTGCTAGGACAGCGGCTGCAACATTACCTAATTTTTCAGGCATGTGTACATGCCTAATTTTTCTGGCCTCTGGTGCTGCACTGTGGCTGCAAAAACAAAACAAAAAAAAAGGCACATACATGTGTCAATTCCCTTTCGTGATTGTTACCTTGTTGTGGTGAAGGGGCTTGCGTATCACAATGAAGTGATCACCTCTTTGAGTGTGTTTGCAATGGCAATATTGGCACACCCCAGATGATAAGGTCGTTGCTTCATTGTGAACAGACTAAAAGCCATCGGCTGGATAATTTTGCATAGAAAAAACATTCATTTTCTTTGTGATCATCTAAGGTAATCATTAAAGTCTACTAGGCCAACAATGGGCCCACACTGCCCAAAAATATATTTGCCATTCAGCGGTGCAGTTATAAGTTCTAAAGCCTTTTGTGGCGTGTATTAGTGGAAAATGAAAAAAAAAAAATATTTGCCGTTCAGAGGTGCAGTTATATGTACTAAAGCTTTTTGTGGTGTGTATTAGTGGCAAAAAAAAAATATATTTGCCGTTCAGCGGTCCAGTTATATGTTCTAAAACTTTTGTGGTGTGTATTAGTGGCAAAATAAAAATATACAGGTCCTTCTCCAAAAATTAGCATATTGTAAAAAAGTTCATTATTTTCTGTAATGTACTGATAAACATTAGACTTTCATATATTTTAGATTCATTACACACAACTGAAGTAGTTCAAGCCTTTTCTTGTTTTAATATTGATGATTTTGGCATACAGCTCATGAAAACCCAAAATTCCTATCTCAAAAAATTAGCATATTTCATCCAACCAATAAAAGAAAAGTGTTTTTAATACAAAAAAAGTCAACCTTCAAATAATTAAGTTCAGTTATGCACTCAATACTTGGTCGGGAATCCTTTTGCAGAAATGACTGCTTCAATGCGGCGTGGCATGGAGGCAATCAGCCTGTGGCACTGCTGAGGTGTTATGGAGGCCCAGGATGCTTCGATAGCGGCCTTAAGCTCATCCAGAGTGTTGGTCTTGCGTCTCTCAACTTTCTCTTCCCAATATCCCACAGATTCTCTATGGGGTTCAGGTCAGGAGAGTTGGCAGGCCAATTGAGCACAGTAATACCATGGTCAGTAAACCATTTACCAGTGGTTTTGGCACTGTGAGCAAGTGCCAGGTCGTGCTGAAAAATGAAATCTTCATCTCCATAAAGCTTTTCAGCAGATGGAAGCATGAAGTGCTCCAAAATCTGCTGATAGCTAGCTGCATTGACCCTGCCCTTGATAAAACACAGTGGACCATCACTGACTGTGGGTACTTGACACTGGACTTCAGGCATTTTGGCATTTCCCTCTCCCCAGTCTTCCTCCAGACTCTGGCACCTTGATTTCCGAATGACATGCCAAATTTGCTTTCATCCGAAAAAAGTACTTTGGACCACTGAGCAACAGTCCAGTGCTGCTTCTCTGTAGCCCAGGTCAGGCGCTTCTGCCGCTGTTTTTGGTTCAAAAGTGGCTTGACCTGGGGAATGCGGCACCTGTAGCCCATTTCCTGCACACGCCTGTACACGGTGGCTCTGGATGTTTCTACTCCAGACTCAGTCCACTGCTTCCGCAGGTCCCCCAAGGTCTGGAATCGGTCCTTCTCCACAATCTTCCTCAGGGTCCGGTCACCTCTTCTCGTTGTGCAGCGTTTTCTGCCACACTTTTTCCTTCCCACAGACTTCCCACTGAGGTGCCTTGATACAGCACTCTGGAACAGCCTATTCGTTCAGAAATTTCTTGTGTCTTACTCTCTTGCTTGAGGGTGTCAATGATGGCCTTCTGGACAGCAGTCAGGTCGGCAGTCTTACCCATGATTGCGGTTTTGAGTAATGAACCAGGCTGGGAGTTTTTAAAAGCCTCAGGAATCTTTTGCAGGTGTTTAGAGTAAATTAGTTGATTCAGATTATTAGGTTAATAGCTCGTTTAGAGAACCTTTTCATGATATGCTAATTTTTTGAGATAGGAATTTTGGGTTTTCATGAGCTGTATGCCAAAATCATCAATATTAAAACAAGAAAAGGCTTGAACTACTTCAGTTGTGTGTAATGAATCTAAAATATATGAAAGTCTAATGTTTATCAGTACATTACAGAAAATAATGAACTTTTTTACAATATGCTAATTTTTTGAGAAGGACCTGTATATGTTATAAAGCCTTATGTGGCGTGTATTAGTGGCAAATGAAAAAATGGATTTGCCTTTCAGCGGTGCAGTTATATGTTCTAAAGCCTTATGTGGCGTGTATTAGTGGCAAAAGATCAAATATATTTGCAATTCAGCGTTGCAGTTATATGTTCTAAAGCCTTTTGTGGCGTTTATAAGTGGAAAAAATATATATATTTGTCGGTCAGTTGTGCAGTTATATGCTCTAAAGCATTTTGTGGCGTGTAGTAGTGGAAAAAGAAAAAATATATTTGCCGTTCAGCAGTGCAGTTATATGTTCTAAAGCCTTTTTGGCGTGTATTAGTGGGAAAAATATATATATTTGCCGTTCAGCGTTGTAGTTATATGTTCTAATGCCTTTTGTGGCGTGTATTAGTTGAAAAAGAAAAAATATATTTGCCGTTCAGCGTTTCTGTTATATGTGTTCTAAAGCCTTTTGTGGTGTTTATTACTGGAAAAAGAAAAAATATATTTGTTGTTCAGCGGTGCAGTTATATGTTCTAAAGCTTTTTGTGGCATGTATTAGTGGAAAAATAAAAATATATTTGAAATTCAGTGGTGCAGTTACAAGTTCTAAAGCCTTTAGTGGCGTGTATTAGTGGAAAATGAAAAATATATATTTGCAGTTCAGAGGTGCAGTTATATGTTCTAATGCCTTTTGTGGTGTGTATTAGTGGCAAAAGAAAAAATATATTTGCCGTTCAGCGGTGCAGTTATATGTTCTAAAGCCTTTTGTAGTGTGTATTAGTGGCAAAAGCTAAAATATAATTGCCATTCAGCGTTGCAGTTATATGCTCTAAAGCATGTTGTGGTGTGTATTAGTGGAAAAAGAAAATATATATTTGCTGTTCAGCAGTGCAGTTATATGTTCTAAAGCCTTTTGTGGCGTGTATTAGTGGAAAAAGAAAATATATATTTGCCGTTCAGCGGTAAAGTTATATGTTCTAAAGCCTTTTGTGGCCTGTATTAGTTGAAAATATATATATATATTTGCCGTTCAACGTTTCTGTTATATGTGTTCTAAATCCTTTTGTGGTGTTTATTAGTGGAAAAAGAAAAAATATATTGGCTGTTCAGCGGTGCATTTATATGTTTTAAAGCCTTTTCTGGCGTGTATTAGTGGAAAAAGAAAAATATATTTGCTGTTCAGCGGTGCAGTTATATGTTTTAAAGCCTTTTGTGACGTGTATTAGTAGAAAAAAATATATATATTTGCCGTTCAGTGGTGCAGTTAAAGGTTCTAAAGCCTTTTGTGTTGTGTATTAGTAGAATGAGAAAATATATATTTGCTGTTCAGCAGTACAGTTATGTGTGCTAAAGCTTTTTGTGGTGTGTATTAGTGGCAAAAGAAAAATGCATTTTCTGTTCAACGGTGCATTTATATGTTCTAAAGCCTTTTGTGGCGTGTATTAGTGGAAAAAGAAAAAATATATTTTCTGTTCAACGGTGCAGTTATATGTTCTAAAGTCCTATTTTGTGTGTATTAGTGCGGAAAATAAAGGGCTTATTAGCCGTTGTGTGGTGAAGTGATCAAATTACACTTTATTTATTTATTTTATTTCCTTTTTATTTATTTATTTATTTGATCTAACAGTATGTCAGACAGAGAAGTACCAGACCCTGCACAGGGAAGTGGCAGAGGCCTAAATGTTTCTGGCGTAGGCAGAGGTGGCAGCAGAGTAAGGGGCCGTGGCAGCAGGGGTCACTACAAGAGGCCTGAGCTCCCAGTGTCAGCTAGTGGTACTGGTTATGTCTTAACCAGCAGCCCAGCGGTTCTTAAATGGTTCACTCTATCACAAGTGACATCAGACACCCCCAGCCAAGAGTCAGTGGGTTCGACAGACACAACCCTTAGTTGGCATGGCCCGGAAGCAGGCCGTGTGCCCTCACCTGTCCTCAACGTGCCTCTGTCTTTTTCTGTTCCCTCAGCCAGAGAAGTATTGGACGAGCTACTAGACAGTCAGCAGCTACTGGCAAGCCAAGATGTGGAGGAGACATCCGCCGCTTCCTCCACTAGGCGGGCAACTAGTGATGAGAAAAGTGGCATGGGAGCTGGTGCTGCGAGCGGTCAGGCTCCTGACCCAGAGACGGTTGAGGAGGACATCAGTGACGTGCAGACAGTACTCGATGATGATGATGTAGTAGATCGCACTTGGGAGCCGGGTGACGAAGGGGCTTCATCATCTGGAGAAAAGGGTGGCAGCTTGCCCGTGAGGCAGCGGCAGATCCAGCAAGTCGCTAGCATGGCCGCGAGTCAGCAGGGTGGCAGCAGTGGGAGGTCGGTAGCCAAACATGCCCGGTGTAGACCACCCTCTTCGCAGGAGCCTACCTGCCCGGGAAGTAGCGTTGCATCGGTTTGTGGAGGCAGCAGCAGTATCAGTCAGTCAGTGCGTAGTGTTGGGGGTAAAATCACCTACTCTGCAGTGTGGCAGTTTTTGTTAAGCCGCCGGAGGAGGGGAACATGGCCATATGTAAAATCTGTGGGCAGAAGGTGAAGCATGGCCAGGGTGTCAATGTTGGCACCACGGCCCTGCGTCAACATATGCAGCATCACCATAAAGTGGCCTGGGAGAACCGTGGCTCCAATGTGGTGGTCCAGCCTGCAGCATCACCCAGTGGCACGCAGCCGATTTCAGGCAGTCAAGGCTCCACCACCTCAGCCGAAGGGAGCTGTCTGTCCTTCCCATCATCTACCGGTCCTGATGCTCCTGTTCCTCATCCTCCTACTCCTCGTCACTCATTCCGTCAGCAATCGATCACCAAAGCGATTGCCAAGAGACAACAGTATGCGTGCACTCATCCAACGGCGCAGAAGCTGAACATGCTCCTGTCCAAGTTGCTGGTGCTGCAGTCCCTCCCTTTCCAAGTGGTGGACTCTGCACCATTCAGAGAACTGATGGCTGGTGCCGAGCCGAGGTGAAGAGTCCCAAGCTGTCATTTCTTTGCCAAAATGCAGTACCAGCCCTGCACATGTATGTAGAAACTGGGCCAGACCTTAAGCCTCACCTGTCCTCAACCTGCCTCTGTCCTTTTCTTTTTCCTCAGCCAGAGAAGTATTGTATGTCATGGGCTCAGCTCCACTATACAGTGAGGACGAGCTACTAGAAGACAGTCAGCAGCTACTGACAAGCCAAAATGTGGAGGAGACATCCACGGCTTCCTCCACTAGGCGGGCAAATAGTGATGAGGAGAGTGGCATTAGAGCTGGTGCTGCGAGCAGTCAGGCTCTTGACCCAGAGACGGTTGAGGAGGACATCAGTGATGTGCAGACAGTACTCGATGATGATGATGTAGCTGATCGCATTTGGGAGCTGGGTGACGAAGGGGCTTCATCATCATTGGGAGGAAAGGGTGGCAACTTGTCCGTGAGGAAGCGGCAAAGCCAGCAAGTCACTAGCGTGGCCGGGAGACAGCAGGGTGGAGGTAGGGAGTTAAACATCCCCAGGGTAGACCACCCACTTCGCAGGAGCCTACCTGTCTGGGAAATAGCGATGCACGGGTTCACGGAGGCACATGTGGTATTAGTCAGTCAGTGCATAGTGTTAGTGGTAAAATAACCTACTAGGCGGTGTGGCACTTTTTGTTAAGCCACCAGAGGAGGTGAACATGGCTATATGTAGAATCTGTGGGCAGAAGGTGAAGCGTGGCCAGGGTGTCAATGTTGGCACCACGGCCCTGTGTCAACATATACAGCATCACCATAAAGTGGCCTGGGAGAACCATGGCTCTGATGTGGTGTTCCAGCCTGCCGTAGCAATTGCTCCATCACCCAGTGGCACGCACGCGATTTCAGCCAGTAAAGGCTCCACCACCTCAGCCGAAGGGGGCTGTCTGTCATTCCCATCTTCTGCTGGTCCTGATGCTCCTGCTCCTAGTCAGTCATTCTGTCAGCAATCGATCACCGAAGTGATTGCCAAGAGAAAGCAGTATGTGTGCACGCATCCAACGGCGCAGAAGCTGAATGTGCTCCTGTCCGAGTTGCTGGTGCTGCAGTCCCTCCCTTTCCAAGTGGTGAACCCTGCACCTTTCAGAGAACTGATGGCTTGTGCCGAGCCGAGGTGGAGAGTCCCAAGATGTCATTTCTTTGCCAAAAAGGCAGTACCAGCCCTGCACAAATATGTAGAACAGAAGGTGGGCTAGTCCTTGAGCCTGTCGGTGTCTGCCAAAGTGCACGGCAGCGTCGATGTGTGGAGCTATAACTATGGTCAATGACAATATACAGTTGTGTTCAAAATAATAGCAGTGTGTTTAAAAAAGTGAATAAAGCTCAAAATCCTTCCAATAGCTTGTATTTCCATACACACAAATGCATTGTGAACACTACACATTCTATTCCAAATCAAAACATGAAGACAAATATATAAAATTAGTGTTGTTCCTCTAAAAAAATTGAAGAAATGTGAATATTAGACTGTTCAAAAAAAATAGCAGTGTTTGTATTCTTCTTTACAAACTCAAACATTCACTATATAAACTGAAATATGTTTGAAGTTTTTGCTTTCCTTGTATAACCACTGTTTCTGAGAACTGCTGTACATCTGTGTTGCATGGAGTCAACCAACTTCTGGCACCTGCGAACAGGTATTCCAGCCCAGGATGATTGGACTACATTCCACAGTTCTTCTCTATTTCTTGGTTTTGCCTCAGAAACTGCATTTTTTATGTCACCCTACAAGTTTTCTATTGGATTAAGATCTGGGGATGGGGCTGACCACTCCATAACGTCAATCTTGTTGGTCTGCAACCAAGATGTTGCATGTTTACTGGTGTGTTTGGTAGAGTTGAGCGCAAATATTCGAATCGCGAATTTTAATTGCGATAGTGCTATATATTCGTATTCACAAATAGTCTAACTGCAAATTTATTGCGAATTTATTGTGAATATCGGCACTTACCAACATCCCTAGCAACCAATAGGAAAGCTGCCTATAGGAGTAGTGTTAATCGTGAATTTTCGTATCGTGAATTTTCCGATTGCCGATTTTCACAATCAAGAAAATAATGACTGAAGATCATAAAGTCTCGAATTTGCGAATATATATGACGAATATTCGCCCAAATATTTGCGAAATTTTTCAAATTTGAATATTGTCCATGCCGTTCATCACTGGTGTTTGGGGTCGTTGTCTTGTTGGAAACCCTGTTTCAAGGGCATTTCCTCTTCAGCATAAGGCAGCATGACCTCTTCAAGTATTCTGATGTATTCAAACTGATCCATGATCCCTGGTATGCGATAAATAGGCCCAACACCGTAGTATGGGAAACATCCCCATATCATGATGATTGCGTCTTCACAGTGTACTGTGGCTTGAATTCAGTGTTTGGGGGTTATCTGACAAACTGTCTCCGGCCACTAGACCCAAAAAACACAATCTTACTTTCATCAGTCCAGTCAATGTGCTCTTTGGCAAATTGTAACCTCTTCAGCACATGTCTTTTTTTCAACAGTGGGACTTTGCGGGGGCTTCTTTCAGATAGCTTGGCTTCACATAGGCGTCTTCTAATTATTACAGTACTCACAGGTAACTTTAGACCTTCTTTGATCTTCCTGGAGCTGATTGTTGGCTGAGTCCTTGCCATTTTGGCTATTCTTCTATATATTTGAATGGTAGTTTTTCGCTTTCTTCCACGTTTTTCAGGTTTTGGTTGCCATTTTAAAGCATTTGCGATTATTTTAGCTGAACAGCCTATCATTTTCTGCACTTCTTTATATGTTTCCCCCTCTCTAATCAACTTTTTAATCAAGGTACTGTACGCTGTTCTTCTAAACAATGTCTGGAACGACCAATTGTCCTCAGAATTTCAGAGAGAAATGCACTGTAACCAGCATGTAAAACATTTGCTGCCTTCATTTATAAGGGCAATAATTGCCACCTGTTTTTCAAAGAATAAATGACCTCACTCATTGATCTCCACACTGCTATTATTTTGAACATGCCACTTTCAATTATTGATTCAATTGCACAAAATTAGCAGCATGCATGTCATGACTGTTGGGTCTGTTGGATTTATATTACCCTACTACACCTGCTAGTAAATTATTTGCCATGTAGAAATATCATTTCAACCAAAAACAGTGATTGATAAGGTTAGTGATGTCTGACTGCTATTATTTTGAACACAACTGTACGTCCTTTACGGCCCACTGGGTAAATGTGGTTCCTGCTCAGCCAAACCAGCAACTTGGCCAGGTGACTCAGATCTGCCTCCATGTTCTCACACGTTGGTCCTGCGACAATGTCCGCCTCTGCCTCCTCATCCTCCACCGTGTCCTCAGCCTCCACTGCAGGGACAATTCACAGTGCCCCACCAGCATGCCACATGGGCAGGGCACGGCGGTGTCAGGCTGTTCTGCAACTAGTTTGCTTTGGCGAACGGAGTCACACAGGAGAGGAACTGCTCCGCGTCCTTTATCAAGAAATTGAATCCTGGCTTTCTTCGCGACAACTCAAAATCGGAACTATGGTGACCGACAACGGGAAGAACATGGTGTCAGCGCTGCGTCAAGGAAGGATGAGCCATGCACCCTGCATGGCGCACATGTTTAATCTGGTCGTCAATCGGTTCTGTCATGAGGGTGTCAAGAGCCAGGTCTGACTCCGTTATACCCGGGGTCAGGAAGTCGCAGCGGGTGGCTGCGCGCTCTATGTCTAAAGATCGCATTGCTTCTTAATGATAGCTTTCTGTGTTTGCCTTGCAATCCTTTTTGTTTCACTCAGGGATCCGTAGCTTCTTCTCCTCAGCTGTTTCTTGTCCGTCACTCCCAACCTCCTTATATTCTCCCTCCCACTTCACTGGTTGCTAGATATAGAGCTTCCTGCCTGGACTTCTATACTGACCCACTGGAGCTGTGTAGCTGTGATTCCTGGTTGTTGTTCCAGAGCGTTACCCTCCGGATCCCTGTTGGGCTTTTGTTGTCCGCTGTTGTCGCCCACCTGGGATTATATGTTTTGTCTGTATTGTCTGTCCTCTCCTTGGTGTTTCCCTTTAGTGTTAGTGGTGCGGACTAGTGTTCCCACCGCCCTATTCACTACCTAGGGCTCATCTTAGGGAAAGCCAGGGTTTAGGCACGCGATCGGCGTACGGGTGAGAAACCCGTCTAGGGACGTCAGGGCAGTCAGGTGCCAGCCTCAAGATGAGTTAGTGGTCACCACCTTTCCCTCTCCCTTGGATAGGGCCTTCCTTTTTCCCTCCCTTTGCGTCACGTATGTGATCGGCACGCCGGTCGTGATAGGTTCCTGAAGTCTTCCACCCAACTGCAAGACATCCTAAAAATTGCTAGGAAACTTTGCCTTAACTTCAGCCACTCGTACACTGCAAAGCACACCCTTCATGAGCAGCAGCAGCAGAATGGCATCCCAAATCATAGGCTGATATGCAACATTTCCACCCATTGGAATTCCACCCTCTATATGTTGGACTGACTATACCAACAGAGAAAAGCCATTAACGATTTCTTGATGATACAGGCGGACAGAGGTACTACCCTGTGTAACTTCGATGTTAGCCAGTGGCAGCTCATGCGTGACACCTGCAGTTTGCTCGGGCCCTTTGAGGAGGTGTCACGGATGGTGTTGCAGAAAACTGGAAGTTATAAATAAACATCCGTCTGACTTGATCCCAAACTAAGGAACATATAGGTGTGCCCTATAAAACCGCTAGAGCTCTCCCTGACTGCTCTGCCCATGCAAAGATTTTTATGATAGATAATTGCATGCCCTCGTACCTAGACTGTGTGACACCTGAAAACCCTATAATAGTGAGGGGACACAACCACCGACTCCCTGCACTTAATACGGAGGGAGTCAGGGTCACCTAGAATCAAGCCAGCACGGAAACACAAATAAAGGAAAAGACTTTTCTGAGGAACCAGCAGTTGCAGCATCTAGCAGTGAACACAATCCAGGAAGTAGTATAAACTGCAAAGTGGGGCAGTATTGGAGGGAATATAAAGGGAGGCAATCAGTGTAAATAGATGACACCTGGGAGAAGGAAAAGAGATGACAAAGTGAAACCAAAACAAAGAACATCATGCAAGAGGTACAGAAGAACATCTGCCAGTGCTTCTCAGAGAGCTGGCGGTGACAGGAGGCCACGTTATTTGTCAGTCGCCATGTCTACAGCATTAAAATCGTCATTCCACTGATTCATGTCCTGGAACTGATGCTGCAAGATCTGGCTGGCCAGGCTACAGAAGATGTTGCAACGTCATCTCATGGCCACATGAGCCCTGTGGGAGCTGAACTAGAGGAGGAAGAGGACATTCGAGCATAGGCAATGTGTAGTGAAATGGGTGGTTTTTCTACACAGGTGACAGGAGAGGAGGAGCAGGAGAAGCCAGATGATCTACAGGGCGATGAGGAAGACGAGGCAGATGACCCAGACACACACCGTGACAGTATGCCATGGAGATGGAGGCAGGGAGTTCCTCTGAGTCAGTTGCGCAAATGGCACAATGCATGCTCACTTGCTTGCGTAGTGACAGCAAAATTGTCACCATTCAGCAGAGGGATGACTACTTGATCTCCACCATGTTGCACTTTCGCTACCGGTCCAAAATGGGGGCCTTTTTTACACCCGCTCAGAAGGAGGACAAACTGAATTGCTATTGAGACATCCTATGTAGTTAGTTGGCTGTTGCCTATTTGCTCCATCGCCCATCCTCTCACAGGTCTGACTGTGGGGGCCCTCTGCGCTCATGTTCCACTGCCATGGCTGCTGTGGCGGGGTGGGGGCGTAGGAGCAGTACAAGCTCCATCAGCAGCAACTTGAGTCCAGAGTCGCTGATGAGCAGCTTTCTTTAGTGAAGAAACTACTCACCAACATTAGCAGCTATATATGGAGCAGAACCTGAAGATCCGCTGGACTACTGGGCAGCTAAACTGTATTTGTGGCCGCAATTGGCCGAGTTTTCCCTGAAAAAACTATCCTGCCCGGCCAGTAGTCTGGCATCAGAGCGGGTGTTTAGTGCGGCGGGAGCCATAGTTACCCCAAGGAGAAATTGCCTATCCATCCAAAATGTGGAGAGACTGACCTTTGTCAAGCGTGGATCAGCCAGGATTTCCACCCACCAATGCCTGATGCATCAGATTAGATCATCAATGCTGCATCACCCAAACCTTGACAAAAGAGACCGGTTTCTTCTGGCTACCTGCCTCAGCTACTATTCTTATGATTCCACCCACATAACGCCACACATCTGATGCCAACTTCTTACACCCACCATTGTCAGGGGGTACTGTTATTGCCAACCACCTCCCCACTCTGTCACTGGGTGACTCTGTGGTTTCCTGATGCTGCTGCCACCTCACCACTCAGGTCTCTTCATGCTGCTGCTGCCACCTTCACACTCTGTCACTGTGCCACTCTGTGGCCTCCTTATGCTGCTGCTGCCACCTCCACACTATGTCACCTTGCCAGTCTGTGGCCTTCTCATGCTGCTGTGCTGCTTCCACCTCCACACTATGTCACCTTGCCACTCTGGGGTCTCCTTATGCTGCTGCTAACTCAACACTATGTCACTGGGCCACTCTGTGGCCTCCTCATGCTGCTGCTGCCACCTCCACAATGTGTCACCTTGTCAGTCTGTGGCCTCCTCATGCTGCTGCTAACTCAACACAATGTAAATGGGCCACTCTGTGTCTCATCATGTGCTTCTGCTGCCACGTCTGCCCCCTATATGACTCTGGACCACTCTGTGGTCTCCTCATGCTGCTGCCACATCAACACTATGTAAATAGGCCACTCTGTTGTCTCACCATGCTGCTGCTGCCACGTCCCCAATATGTCACTGGACCACTCTTCGGTCTCCTCATGCTGCTGCCTCATCAACACTATGTCATTGGACCACTCGTTGGACTTCTCAAGCTGTTTTCCCACCCTCCCCACTCCATGACTGGGCCACTATTTTGCCCTTTTGGCCTGGTTGACATAATCATTTATTTAACCCTTAATTAGACGCACAACGGATCCTGTCTGTGTAGCTTTAAGGCGTGTATGGTCACATCAGAATTGGCTTATGATTTGGTAGCCAAAAGCAGGAGTGGGTACAAAACATAGAAGACATGCAAATATTGCATTTATATGTCATCTCGGTTTTGGATCCACTCCTGTTTTTTTGGGGCTTTAGCAATACTGATGGATTACTGACCAAATACTGACCGAGTGAAGGCGGATGCTCAGACAGGATCCGTTTTTGGGGGAATTATTATTCTGACGGATCAGAGAAAGGGCAAAATAATAAATGACATCAACACAAATTTATACTGATATCCTCTTCACTCTGTTAGGTGGGCTCTACTTGTATAAGTGTTAAATAGAACAGGTTCTGTAGACATCTATGTGGAATCAGCAGGCAATGGTGTAAAAAGGAGTGCGCTCTTTCACACTACAATAGGATCTGGCATTAACATCGACCTATAAGGCTGAGTTCACACTTGAGTTATTTGGTCAGTTTTGGCCCTGTAACTGCCCATAGAAATGGCCTTGTGGTTCGCCCGGCAGTCGTTTCGCAGCGAACTTTACTCATTCACGGTTCGCCGAACAGGCGAACATATGGTCATGTCCGCCGGTGCCACATTCTTTTGCATTATGCTGAACTTTGACCCATGACACATCCATCAGGTGGGACAGGATAGCCAATTGAGACATTTCAGCACATGGACGCCATTCAGTATTTTGCCAGAGTAGGGAGAGGTTGCTGTGTGGAGCAGGGAAAGACTGTTAGGGACACCAAACGCTAGCTAATAGGGGCACAAAAGTCCTTTTAAGGACTGGTATACTGTAGGTGTGCTATCGATAGGTGTGACATACAGAGGGGTGTGATATACTTATAATATACTTTCTAAGATAGAAAGAATATTATAGTGCATTTGTATTGTGCAGCAGTTGTGTGCGGTTCTGCTGTGATACTGCAGCTATACAGTATGGTAAAACGTTAAAACACTTTAACTTATCCAACCCATTGTGAGAAATTATTTTCTTGGCACGTATTGTACTTCATGACAGTGGTAAATTTGAGTCAAAACATTTCATTTTTATTTATTAAAAAATACCAAATTTACCAAAATATCTGGAAAAAATCCCAATTTTCAAAATTTTAATTTCTCTACTTTTAAAAAGATAGTGAAACTCCTAAAATAGTTATTACTTTACATTTCCCAAATGTCTACTTCATGTTACCTTTTCTTTTTTTTGGGACGTTAGAAGGCTTAGAGGTTTAGAATCAAATCTTAAAATTCTTTAGTTTACAGAGACACCCCATATGTGGTCGTAAACTGCTGTACGGGCATACGGCAGGGTACAGAAGGAAAGGAATGCCATATGGTTTTTGGAAGGCAGATTTTTAAATTTTAAGTTGCCATGTCTCATTTGAAGACCCCCTGATGCACCCCTAGAGTAGAAACTCCCAAAAATGAACCCCATTTTGGAAACTACAGGATAAGGTGGCAATTTTGTTGGTATTATTTTAGGGTACATATGGTTTTTGGGAGACAAGGTAACAAAAAAATAGCATTTTTTTATTTTTTATTATTTACAGTGCTCATCTGACAGGTTAGATCATGTGGCATTTTTATAGAGCAGGTTGTTACGGACGCGACAATACCAAATATGACAACTTTTTTTGTTTGTTTCTTTCAGTTTTACATAATAAAACATTTTTGAAAAAAATTATTTCCTTAGTGTCTCCATATTCTGAGAGCCATAGTTTTTTTTTATTTTTGGGCGACTGTCTTATGAAGGGGCTCATTTTTTTTCAGTATGAGATGAAAATTTGATTGGTACTATTTTAGGGTGCATATGACTTTTTGATCATTGGTATTACACTTTTTGTGATGTAAAGTGACAAAAATAGATTTTTTTACACCGTTTTTTTTTTTTACGGTGTTCACCTGAGGGGTTAGTTCATGTGATATTTTTAAACGGAAGCGGCGATAACTAATGTCTACTTTTTTTGTTTATTTAAGTTTTTCGCAATAACATAATTTTTTTAAGAAAAAAAGATCATGTTTTAGTGTCTCTATATTCTGAGAGCCATATTTTTTTAATTTTTTGGGCGATTGTCTTAGGACACTAGTTTGGCTCGAGCATCGCGATGCTCGGCATATCGCAGTGTTCGGCCGAATACCGCGTGTGCTCGAGCGCTATGCTCGAGTCTCCTCCCCGCATGTTTGTTGGCTGCTAAGCAGCCAAAAAACATGCACGGAAGTACTGCCATTCACTGTAATGCCATAGCCATGTTGGCTGCTGGCATTACAGTGATTGGCTGGCCGGAACGCGTCAACGGGTGCTATATACCGATGACACGTGTTCAGCTCAGTATTAGTTAGGGAGAGCTGGAGATCAGAAAGGAGAGATAGTGTAGGGATTGAAATAGCAATATTTTAGTTTTTATACTTGTTATGACCCAAAAGTCCTTTTAAGGAATATGGTGTGTGGCAGCAATATACACTGCTCAAAAATATAAAGGGAACACTTAAACAACAAAATGTAACTCCAAATCAATCACACTTCTGTGAAATCAAACTGTCCACTTAGGAAGCAACACTGAGTGACAATCAATTTCACATGCTGTTGTGCAAATGGGATAGACAGCAGGTGGAAATTATAGGCAATTAGCAAGACACCCCCAATAAAGGAGTGGTTCTGCAGGTGGTGACCACAGACCATTTCTCAGTTCCTATGCTTCCTGGCTGATGTTTTGGTTACTTTTGAATGCTGGCGGTGCTTTTACTCTAGTGGTAGCATGAGACGGAGTCTACAACCCACACAAGTGGCTCAGGTAGTGCAGCTTATCCAGGATGGCACATCAATGCGAGCTGTGGCAAGAAGGTTTGCTGTGTCTGTCAGCGTAGTGTCCAGAGCATGGAGGCGCTACCAGGAGACAGGCCAGTACATCAGGAGACGTGGAGGAGGCCGTAGGAGGGCAACAACCCAGCAGCAGGGCCGCTACTTCCGCCTTTGTGCAAGGAGGAACAGGAGGAGCACTGCCAGAGCCCTGCAAAATGACCTCCAGCAGGCCACAAATGTGCATGTGTCAGCTCAAACGGTCAGAAACAGACTCCACGAGGGTGATATGAGGGCCCGACATCCACAGGTGGGGGTGATGCTTACAACCCAACACCGTGCAGGACGTTTGGCATTTGCCAGAGAACACCAAGAATGGCAAATTTGCCACTTGCGCCCTGTGCTCTTCACAGATAAAAGCAGGTTCACACTGAGCACATGTGACAGACGTGACAGAGTCTGCAGACACCGTGGAGAACGTTCTGCTGCCTGCAACATCCTCCAGCATGACCGGTTTGGCATTGGCTCAGTAATGGTGTGGGGTGGCATTTCTTTGGAGGGCCGCACAGCTCTCCATGTGCTTGCCAGAGGTAGCCTGACTGCCATTAGGTACCGAGATGAGATCCTCAGACCCCTTGTGAGACCATATGCTGGTGCGGTTGGCCCTGGGTTCCTCCTAATGCAAGACAATGCTAGACCTCATGTGGCTGGAGTGTGTCAGCAGTTCCTGCAAGACAAAGGCATTGATGCTATGGACTGGCCCGCCCGTTCCCCAGACCTGAATCCAATTGAGCACATCTGGGACATCATGTCTCGCTCTATCCACTAACGTCACGTTGCACCACAGACTGTCCAGGAGTTGGCAAATGCTTTAGTCCAGGTCTGGGAGGAGATCCCTCAGGAGACCGTCCGCCACCTCATCAGGAGCATGCACAGGCGTTGTAGGGAGGTCATACAGGCAAGTGGACACCACACACACTACTGAGCCTCATTTTGACTTGTTTTAAGGACATTACATCAAAGTTGGATCAGCCTGTAGTGTGTTTTTCCACTTTAATTTTGAGTGTGACTCCAAATCCAGACCTCCATGGGTTGAAAAATTTGATTTCCATTTTTTTATTTTTTTGTGATTTTGTTATCAGCACATTCAACTATGTAAAGAACAAAGTATTTCAGAAGAATATTTAATTAATTCAGATCTAGGATGTGTTATTTTTGTGTTCCCTTTATTTTTTTGAGCAGTGTATATTTTTAGCGCAACCTTCACTAAATTGCTAAAACTTGTTAGAGACTCAAAAGTCTTTTTAAGGACT
This sequence comes from Bufo bufo, assembly GCF_905171765.1. Lineage (NCBI taxonomy): Eukaryota > Metazoa > Chordata > Amphibia > Anura > Bufonidae > Bufo > Bufo bufo. The sequence goes on along the minus strand of NC_053389.1, from coordinate 564,584,143 downwards.
ATAGTTGTTTCTGGCAGCAATATATATTTTTAGCGCAACCTGCGCTAAATAGCTTGCATTTGTTTGGCCGCTGCAGACAGCGACATTATCTGTACTACATCTCCTGTCTAACAAGTGCGCAGCCTAAAAATATCTGTGACATCCAGTGTACTTTTTCTGTAGACGGTGTCCGCTGCGGACAGTTACATTACCTGAGCTACATCTCCTGTATAATAACATAGTAACATAGTACATAAGGCCGAAACAAGACATTTGTCCATCCAGTTCGGCCTGTTATCCTGCAAGTTGATCCAGAGGAAGGTAAAAAAAAAACCCTGTGAGGTAGAAGCCAATTTTCCCCACTTTAGGGGAATAAAAAATTCCTTCCCGACTCCAATCAGGCAATCAATAACTCCCTGGATCAACGACCCCTCTCTAGTAGCCATAGCCTGTAATATTATTACGCTCCAGAAATACATCCAGGCCCCTCTTGAATTCCTTTATTGTACTCACCATCACCACCTCCTCAGGCAGAGAGTTCCATATTCTCACTACTCTTACCGTAAAGAATCCTTTTCTAAGTTTGTGTACAAACCTTCTTTCCTCCAGACGCAGAGGATGTCCCTCATCACAGTCACAGTTCTGGGGATAAATAGATGATGGGATAGATCTCTGTACTGACCCCTGATATATTTATGCATATTAATTAGATCTCCCCTCAGTCGTCTTTTTTCTAAAGTGAATAACCCTAATTTTGATAATCTTTCAGGTTACTGTAGTTGCCCGATTCCAGTTATTACTTTAGTTGCCCTCCTCTGGACCCTCTCCCGCTCTGCTATGTCTGCCTTGTTTACAGGACCCCCGAACTGTACACAGTACTCCATGTGTGAGGACTATGTTCTTATCACGGGCATCTATGCCCCTTCTGATGCAACCCATTATCTTATTGGCCTTGGCAGCAGCTGCCTGACACTGGTTTTTGCAGCTTAGTTTGCGGTTTATTAAAATTCCTAGATCCTTTTCCATGTCAGTGTTACCGAGTGTTTTATCATTTAGTATGTACGGGTGACTTGCATTATTCCTTCACATGTGCATAACTTTACATTTGTCAGTGTTAAACCTCATCTGCCACTTATCTGCCCAAGCATCCAATCTATCCAGATCCTTCTGTAGTAGTATACTGTCCTCTTCAGTGTAAATTACTTTACACAGTTTAGTGTCATCTGCGAAAATTGATACTTTACTATGCAAGCCTTCTACGAGATCATTAATAAATATATTGAAGAGAATAGGGCCCAATACTGACCCCTGAGGTACCCCACTAGTGACAGTGACCCAATCTGAGTGTGTACCGTTAATAACCACCCTCTGTTTTCTATCATTGAGCCAGTTACTTACCCACATACAGACGTTTTCTACCAGTGCGAGCATTCTCATTTTATATACTAACCTTTTATGTGGTACAGTGTCAAATGCTTTAGAGAAGTCCAGATTTACGACATCCAATGATTCGCCGCTGTCAAGTCTAGAACTTACCTCCTCATAGAAACTGATTAAATTAGTTTGGCATGACCGATCCCTTACGAAGCCATGCTGATATGGCGTTATTTGCTTATTTCCGTTGAGATGCTCTAACATAGCATCTCTCAGAAAACCTTCAAACAGTTTACCCACAACAGATGTTAAACTTACCGGCCTATAGTTTCCAGGCTCTGTTTTTGGACCCTTTTTGAATATTGGCACCACATTTGCCATGTGCCAATCCTGTGGAACATTCCCTGTCAGTATAGAGTCCGCAAATATCAGAAATAAGGGTCTGGCTATGACATTACTTAATTCCCTTAGGATACGGGGGTGTATGCCATCCGGTCCTGGCGATTTGTCTATTTTAATCTTTTTAAGTCGCTGATGTTCTTCTTACTGGGTCAGACAGGACACTTTTAATGGGGAATTTATTTTTAAATTCTGCATGTCATCTGACAGTTTATTTTCCTCAGTGAATACACTGGAGAAAAAAAGATTTAACAGTTTTGCTTTCTCCTCGTTGCTCTTTGCGACTCCCCCCTCATTACTCTTTAAAGGGCCGACACCTTCAGATTTATACTTTTTAATATTTATATAATTGAAGAAAATTTTAGGGTTAGTTTTACTCTCTTTGGCAATTAATCTCTCGGTCTCTAGTTTGGCCGCTTTTATTTGTTTTTTACATGTTCTATTTTTTTTCCTTATAGTTTTTCAGTGCTTCAGAGCTACCCTCCTGTTTTAGTGATTTATATGCTTTCTTTTTGCCATTTATTGCTTTCTTTACAGTTCTATTTATCCACATTGGTTTCTTTTTGTTCCTTAACCTTTTATTCCCATACGGTATGTACCTCTCACAATGAGATTTTAGGATGTTTTTAAAGATATCCCATTTTGTGGCTGTATTTTTATTTTTGAGGACTTTGTTCCAGTTAGTTAGGCCTATGGCCTCTCTTAGTTGGCTAAATTTAGCTTTTTTGAAGTTTGGTATTTTGTTCCTCCCTGTAGAAACGCTCTTTTGAATGATAATTGGAAGGTTATTACTTTATGGTCACTATTTCCCAGGTGTCCACCAACCTGCATGTCTGTTCTGTCAGGCCTATTGGTTAATACTAAGTCCAGTATGGCCGTCCCTCTAGTCGGGTCCTGAACCAGTTGGGAGAGGAAATTGTCTTTGGTTATTGCCAAGAACCTTATGAGATATACAAGATTCAGCTTCCCAGTCTATATCTGGGTAGTTGAAGTCCCCCATAATAACCACCTCATTATGATTTGCCGCCTTGTCTATCTCATTTAGTAGTAGATTTTCTGTGGACTCTGGTATATTAGGTGGTTTATAGTAAACTCCTATTAGTAATTTATTGTTGTTTTTAGCTCCATGTATCTCTACCCACAGTGACTACACATGTTCATGTCCCTCACTTATATCTTCACGGAGTGTGGGCTTTAGACAAGACTTTACAAAAAGGCAAACCCCTCTCCGGTTTGTTTGTGTATCCGAAATATCAGTGACATTTAGTCTAATTTCTTTGCTGCTGGTGGCAGCGACATTACCTGCGCTACATCTCCAGTAGAGATGGCCTTGCGTTTCGCCTGGCGGTCGCTTCGCGGCAAACTTGGCTCGTTCGCGATTCACCGAACATGCAAACATATGGAGATGTCCACCTTCGCCATATTCTTTTACATTGTTAAGAACTTTGACCCATGACATATCCATCAGGTGTTAAAGGACAGCCAATTGAGACGTTTCAGCACATGGACATAACCTCTTAACTTATAAATAAACCTGATCTGGCCGCCATTTTACATTCAGTCTTTTTCCAGTGTAGGGAGAGGTTGCTGTGTGAAGCAGAAACATACTTTTAGGGACACCAAATGCTAGCTAAACGTGTCACGGATGGTGTTGCAGAAAGCTGGAACTTATAAATAAACATCCGTCTGGCTTGATCGCAAACTAAGGAGCATATGGGTGAGCCCTATAAAACCCCTAGAGGTCTCCCTGACTGCTATGCCCATTCAAAGGTCTTTATGGTAGACGATTGCATGCCCACGTACCTTATACTGTGTGACACCTGAAAACCCTATAATAGTGAGGGGACACAACCACCGGCATCCTGCACTTAATACGGATGGAGTCAGGGTCACCTAGAATCAAGCCAGAAAGGAAACACAAAAAAAGGAAAAGGACTTATCTGAGGAATCAGCAGTAGCAGCCTCCAGCAGTGAACAACTCATCCAGGAAGAAGTATAAACCGCAAAGCGAGGCAGTATGGGAGGGAATATAAAGGGAGACAATTAGTGTAAATAGGTGACAGCTGGGAGAAGGAAAGGAGATGACAAAGTGAAACCAAAACAAAGAACCTCATGCAAGAGGTAGAGAAGAACGTCTAACAGACCTTCTCACAGAACTGTAGAAAAAATGGCACCGGCAGCATCTAACATCTTCCAATCTTTTATTGCGACCCCCAGACAAGTAAAAACAGCAACGTTTCGTCTGAAACTCAGCCTTTGTCAAGCCTAATGACATCCACATTGTTACACATATATATACCCCACATATAAAAACACACCCCCTCATATCACCAATGATAGTCACAGTTCATCTCATCTACCAATCGCTATAAATCGTGTGTTCACTTAATAGGTTATTACCTTCCACCTGGTTGTAGACATGAAAGGACGCTGTTTAGTTGCAACCATCGAATGGCGATGTTGGTCATGTCAGCGTTGTCCCGAGTGTACTGCGCAGCCGCGCGCAGTTACACTTGCCCAGTGAGATTTGTCAGACCGTGCCCATGGCAACTGATGGCGCTCATTCATGCAGCCAATCGGCTGTCTCGAATGACGCACGTATCCACGTGTCATGTCCGCAGACGTCATCAAGGCGCACCCTCGTGCGTCTAATGAACATATCACGCGAATCCTCACGTGTGGCGTCATTGTAGCGCATCATCATCAGTGCCATGGTAACGGGGACGCGTCTATAGAAATGAAACAAACCTGTTTAGATCAAACTATTGAGCAATCACATGGGACAATTCCATTGAACATAAGCAAAAAAATCTCATATATGTAATAGTCATACAGTCTGCAATCCATCCATACATGAATAGATCCAAATGCAATGGATAGAAAGGCACAAGGTAAAGCATGTACCATGCATTGTAGATGCAAAAAAAATATAGAACACACATAAGTAAAGTAATGGCACATAAGTATATTTGAAGGCAGCTGGTTTACCCTAAAGAGTGAGGGATAAATCACCCGGGACTAGTTTACATATAACATAATAAAAACAAGATGTCTAGATACCTAGAGAACATACTAGCTACCCATCTTAGTCAATGGAAGTGACGTTAAATTCTATGTTAAGGCCAAATGGTTGAAGGGACCTAAGGGTGTGAATCTATTTAAGTTCCTTTCTTCTCAGGATTTTCTTTCTATCACCACCCCGTCTCAGGTATCCTACACTATCAATAGCACGAAATCGTAATTGGTTTATGGAATGGTTATGTTCAATGAAATGTTTAGCAACTGGTTTATCTAGCGCCCCTTTTCTTATTGTACTTTTATGTTTATTAATTCTCTCTCTCAATTCCATCGTGGTCTCCCCCACGTATATCAAGCTGCAAGGGCACTGTATTATGTATACCACATCAGTGGATCTACATGTATAGTGTCCTCTAATTTTGAACAAATTACCGATGTAAGGGTGTGCAAAACCGTTGCCTTTCATGATGCCACTACAGTTGCAGCATGAAAGGCAAGGGAAATTGCCACTCCTCAACGGTGCCAGTCTCTTCTGTCTCTCCATATCCTTACCCCCTATGTCTGCTTTTACGATTTTGTCTCGCAAATTCGGGCTTCTCTTATAGGCCATTATTGGGGGGGCTGTAAATTCAATGACATTGGGTAATCCTTTGTGCAAAATTTGCCATTCTTGTCTAAGGATGGCAGCAATATTACCACTGTCTCCCCCATAGATTGACACAAAGGGGATACGCGGAATGTCTTGTTTCTGGGACCTCCTTATAAAGGTGGAGCTACGTTCGGTGGTCGCAATTTTCTGTCTAGTGCGTTTAATCAATTTTTTTGTATATCCTCTATCCCTAAACTTACAGCACATTTCATCCACCCTATGTTCAAACTGAGTGTCATTAGATACAATACGTCGTACCCTAAGCAGTTGACTCCATGGTAGGGAGTTCACCATACTGGAAGGATGGCTACTGTCATACATCAATAAGGTATTTTTATCCGTGGGGGACACTTCAGGGACACCTTCTACCAGCAAAAGCGGGGTGTGGCGATGGGGTCCAATGTGGCCCCCACCTACGCAAACATCTTCATGGCGGAGGTCGAGGATCGGCTGGTGTATCGCTCCAGATTTTTTGAGAGGGTTCTGTGCTGGTGGCGCTACATCGACGACATATTCTTAATTTGGACGGGTACCATATTGGAGCTCGATGAATTCCATACGCACCTGAATTCTTGAGTCCGGGACCTGCAGTTCACGGTGACACATTCTGTCAGTGAGCTGCAGTTCCTTGACGTCCGAATTCAGGTGCGGGAGGGAATGATTATAACTGATCTGTTCCAAAAACCCACGGATAAAAATACCTTATTGATGTATAACAGTAGCCATCCTTCCAGTATGGTGAACTCCCTACCATGGAGTCAACTGCTTAGGGTAGGATGTATTGTATCTAATGACACTCAGTTTGAACATAGGGTGGATGAAATGTGCTGTAAGTTTAGGGATAGAGGATATCCTAAAAAATTGATTAAACGCACTAGACAGAAAATTGCGACCACTGAACGTAGCTCCACCTTTATAAGGAGGTCCCAGAAACAAGACATTCCGCGTATCCCCTTTGTGTCAATCTATGGGGGAGACAGTGACTAAGATGGGTAGCTAGTATGTTCTCTAGGTATCTAGACATCTTGTTTTTATTATGTTATATGTAAACTAGTCCCGGTTGATTTATCCCTCACTCTTTAGGGTAAACCAGTTGCCTTCAAATATACTTATGTGCCATTACTTTACTTATGTGTGTTCCATATTTTTTTTGTATCTACAATGCATTGTACATGCTTTACCTTGTGCCTTTCTATCCATTGCATTTGGATCTATTCATGTATGGATGGATTGCAGACTGTATGACTATGACATATATGCGATTTTTTTGCTTATGTTCAATGGAATTGTCCCATGTGATTGCTCAATAGTTTGATCTAAATAGGTTTGTTTCATTTCTATAGACGCGTCCCCGTTACCATGGCACTGATGATAATGCGCTACAATGACGCCGCACGTGAGGGTTCGCGTAATATGTTCATTAGACGCACGAGGGTGCGCCTTGATGACGTCTGCGGACATGACACGTGGATACGTGCGTCATGCGGTCTTCGAGACAGCCGATTTGCTGCATGAATGAGCGCCGTCAGTTGCCATGGGCATGGTCTGACACATCTCACTGGGCAAGTGTAACTGCGCGCGGCTGCGCAGTACACTCGGGACAACGCTGACATGACCAACATCGCCATTCGATGGTTGCAACTAAACAGTGTCCTTTCATGTCTACAACCAGGTGGAAGGTAATAACCTATTAAGTGAACACACGATTTATAGTGATTGGTAGATGAAATGAACTGTGACTATCATTGGTGATTTGAGGGGGTGTGTTTTTATATGTGGGGTATATATATGTGTAACAATGTGGATGTCATTAGGCTTGACAAAGGCTGAGTTTCAGCCGAAACGTTGCTGTTTTTACTTGTCTGGGGGTCGCAATAAAAGATTGGAAGATGTTAGATGCTGCCGATGCCATTTTTTTCTACATTTACTATATGGCCTGTGGGATCAAGGGTCAACGGTGAGGCTGCTGCATTGTTTTTACACATCGAGGAGGGATCGCATAGTGCTGCTTCTATTTACATTTATTGCTTCTCACAGAACTGGCGCTGACAAAACGCTATTGGAACAAATAATTTCTACTGGTGTGATATACCAGTTGCCCCCCAAAAAAACTGATTGAAGCAGGGGTGTTACATACTAATAATATACTTTCTATATAATGCATTTGGGTAGTGCAGCATTTGTTTGCAGTTTTGCTGCATTACCGCAGCTACAGATAATGATAAACGCCATTGGAACAAATAATTTCTACTGGTGCGATATACCAGTTGCCCTACACAAAAAAACTGATTGAAGCAGGGGTGTAATATACCAATAATATACACTGCTCAAAAAAATAAAGGGAACACAAAAATAACACATCCTAGATGAATTAATTAAATATTCTTTTGAAATACTTTGTTCTTTACATAGTTGAATGTGCTGACAACAAAATCACACAAAAATAAAAAAATGGAAATCAAATTTTCAACCCATGGAGGTCTGGATTTGGAGTCACCCTCAAAATTAAAGTGGAAAAACACACTACAGGCTGATCCAACTTTGATGTAATGTCCTTAAAACAAGTCAAAATGAGGCTCAGTAGTGTGTGTGGCCTCCACGTGCCTGTATGACCTCCCTACAACGCCTGTGCATGCTCCTGATGAGGTGGCGGACAGTCTCCTGAGAGATCTCCTCCCAGACCTGGACTAAAGCATCTGCCAACTCCTGGACAGTCTGTGGTGCAACGTGACGTTGGTGGATAGAGCGAGACATGATGTCCCAGATGTGCTCAATTGGATTCAGGTCTGGGGAACGGGCGGGCCAGTCCATAGCATCAATGCCTTCGTCTTGCAGGAACTGCTGACACACTCCAGCCACATGAGGTCTAGCATTGTCTTGCATTAGGAGGAACCCAGGGCCAACAGCACCAGCATATGGTCTCACAAGGGGTCTGAGGATCTCATCTCAGTACCTAATGGCAGTCAGGCTACCCCTGGCGAGCACATGGAGGGCTGTGCGGCCCTCCAAAAAAATGCCACCCCACACCATTACTGACCCAATGTCAAACCGGTCATGCTGGAGGATGTTGCAGGCAGCATAACGTTCTCCACGGCGTCTCAAGACTCTGTCACGTCTGTCACATGTGCTCAGTGTGAACCTGCTTTCATCTGTGAAGAGCACAGGGCGTCAGTGTCGAATTTGCCAAACTTGGTGTTCTCTGGCAAATGGCAAACGTCCTGCACGGTGTTGGGCTGTAAGCACAACCGCCACCTGTGGATGTCGGGCCCTCATGTCACCCTCATGGAGTCCGTTTTTGACCGTTTGAGCAGACACATGCACATTTGTGGCCTGCTGGAGGTCATTTTGCAGGGCTCTGGCAGTGCTCCTCCTGTTCCTCCTTGCACAAAGGCGGAGGTAGCGGTCCTGCTGCTAGGTTGTTGCCCTCCTACGGCCTCCTCCACGTCTCCCGATGTACTGGCCTGTCTCCTGGTTGCGCCTCCATGCTCTGGACACTACGCTGACAGACACAGCAAATCTTCTTGCCACAGCTCGCATTGATGTGCCATCCTGGATAAGCTGCACTACCTGAGCCACTTGTGTGGGTTGTAGACTCCGTCTCATGCTACCACTAGAGTGAAAGCACCGCCAGCATTCAAAAGTGACCAAAACATCAGCCAGGAAGCATAGGAACTGAGAAGTGGTCTGTGATCACCACCTGCAGAACCACTCCTTTATTGGGGGTGTCTTGCTAATTGCCTATAATTTCCACCTGTTGTCTATCCCATTTGCACAACAGCATGTGAAATTGATTGTCACTCTGTGTTGCTTCCTAAGTGGACAGTTTGATTTCACTGAATTGTGATTGACTTGGAGTTACATTGTGTTGTTTAAGTGTTCCCTTTATTTTTTTGAGCAGTGTACTTTCTATATAGTGCATTTGGGTAGTGCAGCATTTGTTTGCGGTTTTGCTGTGTTACCTCAGCTACAGATAATGACAAGCGACATTGGAACAAATAATTTCTACTGGTGTGAAATACCAGTTGCCCCACAAAAAAACTGATTGAAGCAGGGGTGTTATATACAATTATATACTTTCTATATAGTGCATTTGGGTAGTGAAGAATTGGTTTGCAGTTTTGCTGTGTTACCTCAGCTACAGATAGTGACAAACGACAGTGGAAAAACATACTCCCGTGGCTTAAAATAAAGATTATCTAGGCTCCAGCAGGCCGCATTTTTGACAGTTTCCCTTTAAGACCCATAAAAATTGCCCCTGATTAAAATACTTATTTTTTGTGGGAATTTTTGCCATTGATCCCCCTCTGTCCATGTTGTGGGACGATTTGTGCACTTCTTATAAGTATTTGGTTGCTGCAATAATGTACACTGTTCGCCTGCCATTAAAGTGAATGCGGCCCGCCGCAAACTTATGGTTCGCAAACATTTGATTGTGTTCGCGCGATCACGTTCGTGAACCATCCCGGCCGATGTTTATCCATCACTAATCTCCAGTATATTCCATCCGAAATATCAGTGACACTAAGTGTAATTTTTTTCGCCGCTGGTGACAACGACATTATCTGCGTTACATCTCCTGTCCTGTGTAACGTGTGTGCAGCCTAAAAATATCTGACATCCAGTGTACTTTTTTCTGCAGACGGTGTCCGCTGCAGACAGTTACATTACCTGAGCTACATCTCCTGTATAACGTTTACGTATCCGAAATATCAGTGACATTCTGTCAATTTTTTTTTGCTGCTGGTGGCAGCGACATTACCTGCGATACATCTCCAGTATAACGTTAGCGCAATCAAAATATCTGTGACATTCAGTGTAATTTTTTTTGCCACTGCTGACACCGACATTATCTGCGCTACAACTCCTGTGTAACGTGTGCGCAGCCTAAAAATATCTGTGATATCCAGTGTACTTTTTCTGTAGACGGTGTCCGCTGCGGACAGTTACATTACCTGCGCTACATCTCCTGTATAACGGTTGCGTATCCGAAATATCAGTGACATTCAGTCAAATTTTTTTGCTGCTGGTGACAGTGACATTACCTGCGCTATATCTCCAGTATAAAGTTAGCGCATCTGAAATATCAGTGACATTCAGTGTAATTTTTTTCGCCGCAGGTGACAGTGACATTTTCTGCGCTACATCTCCTGTATAATGTGTGAGCAGCCTAAAAATATCTGTGACATCCAGTGTACTTTTTCTGTAGACGGTGTCCGCTGCGGACAGTTACATTATAGTCTCAACAAGAGACAAGAACGTATTAAAATGCACATAAAAAACAATACAATGGTAAGTGGGGAGCACTCAAGATGATGGAGAACCACTGAATAACAGAACATATCAAGGCTGGAAGAATGATACAAATATCCTACAATGTGTACGTGAGGCGCAAAGCCAAATATCAAATATATAAAACCTAGCCAAGGCTAATAGGCCTAGATCAGAATTAAATACAATACATGCCAAGATATAAAGTGCATAGTGCAGAACATGACAAAGTGCATAAGTATATCACATGAAAAGAGCCATAGAAAAGCTATACAGTAAATACCTGAGTGGTGAACCAACAGAGCCTCAACGCACGTTTCGCGTAAGCTTCTTCAGGGGGGAGAGTGTGTATAGAGGAGGCTAACAGGGTGACTTTATAGCTGGATAATTAATTTGTATAATGAGCAGCTGAGAGAGGGGCATGTACATAGAAAGGAAGCAAATGCGTTCCAGCCTGGAACGCATCGCGTCACTTCCGGTTACAAAGAGGGGCGGTCCTAATCAAGAGACACATCACTGTTGATATATGAAAAAACCAATAATAGGTACTAACATAAGAGCACAACACACATGGAGGACTACGCATGTGAGCCCCAGTAGATGTGCGCCCAGAAGTGAGGCAGCACCTCAATGTAGCAGGCCGATATGCCGAACAGGCGGAACCGGAAATGCGTTCCACGAGCGTGGAACGCAAACCGGAAATGCGTTCCATCAGCACATCGGGATGATACAGTGAGGCGATGCGCACAAGGGCACACCCACTACAGGGAACGAACGAGTGCCAGCATAAAATACAATACATAGCCAGCACAGGGCTACTATGCCGGGCCAGATGAACATATATAGATGAATACATAGAAGTTACGTTTCACCGGCAAAATGCAAAGTATTGGTCACATGACCGGGTAAACTGGTCACATGACCTAGTGGACCGAACCTGTCTAAAGCCAAAAGCCACATATAAGGCTATCAATATGTGAGACAAAACAAATCATATAAAGCACAAGAATTAAAGTGAGGACGTTGATCAAATAAACATAATTAAGTATGCATAATTAAAATGCACAGTGACAGGTGCAGCGCAAATAAATGCGCAATAAATATATATATAAAAATTTATATGAATCAATGAATAACATAGTGAAAGTCAAATACAAGTAAGTATATACAAGTGTATAAAGACGTAAATAGTGTACATGAAGTGATCAAGAATATATACTGTATAATGAAAATAACTACATATACAGAAAGTGGTGATGAGGATACATTAGTGCACAATGGTCAATCGGTCCGTAGCTCCAACATGTGAGGGCCTCCATGTAGAAAAATCAGACAAGATAAATAAAACAGAAGGTATATGTAGAGCGGCCACACCTAAAGCTAACAGAGAAAAAAACATAGTTAAAAAAGTCACAATTAAAAGTAAATATACAAATAGGACTGCTGAGGAAAAAATCCTCACAAAGCCCAGCCTAAAATAAACCATGAGTGGCCAAGAATCCGGAACCGGAACCAAAAAACCACTCATGTGAAGACACACTCAGAGGAAGATATATCAAGGAACAGAATACTAAGTATTTATAGAGAGTAGATATCGCAAAGAACAGACCCATGAGGCAAAAGAAAAGAGTTTATGGCAGAAAGGGGGCAAAACTCAAACCTTCATTCAAACCATAGGGAGTAACTGAATTCAACTGGAAAATCCATTTTGCCTCCCGTTGAGCCAATAGACGCTTCCAATTCCCACCCCTGCTGCCTACAAAAATCCTGTCTATACCTCTTACCTTTAGGAGAGAGCTATCGCAGGCATGGTGAATCTTAAAATGGAGAGGAATGGTTTTGAGACAGGTATCATCCTCCTCACTAGCCGCGGACTGTATCCCAAGGACATGTTCTCTCGTCCGACGTTTCAGCTCCCGCGATGTGAGTCCCACATACTGGAGACCACATGGGCAGCCCGCAACATACACAACCCCAATAGTGTTACAGGTGATGGTGTGTGTAATTTGGTAGGTCTTCTGGCCTGTCGAATCAGAAAAAGAAGTAGTGGTGAGAATGTTGGCACATGCCACACAATTCCCACAGGGGCGGCAACCCCATTTGGGACCCTTTGACCCAAATAGTCGAGAAGGACTAGTAGCCTGATAGTGGCTGTGAACCAAAACATCCCGAATGTTTAGATCTCGTCGGAAAGTAAGAGATGGTCTAGGGAGTAGATGGTGTTGAAGAATAGGATCCATATATAAGATGTTCCAATATGTTTTCAAAGTTTTCAACAGTACATTATGACCTGAATTAAAAGTGGTGATAAAACGTACCGTATTGTTCTCAGATTTCTTAAGCTTCTTAGGCAACTGTTGTAAAAGGTCATCTCTCCCAGATTGCTTAGCTCTGAAATAGCCTTTCTTCAACGAAGACTCAGTATAGCCCCTCTCCCTGAATCTTTTAGTCAGCTTCTGCGCACGTTTTTCAAATAGATTGTCATTGGAGCAAATTCGTCTGAGTCGCAGGAATTGACCAGTTGGAATACCATCAATTAGTTTCCTAGGGTGTGCAGATCCAGCGTGTAGCAGACTATTGACTGACGTAGGTTTCCGATACAGATCAGTATAAATATAGCCATCCTTGTCTGTCTGTAAAAGAACATCCAGGAAGTCCATATCTCTTCGACCAGATTTGTAGGTAAGGTGAATATTCAGATGGTTGTTATTCAAATTTGTCATGAAGGAGTCCAATTCTCCAGTTGTGCCCTGACAAATCATGAGTACATCATCGATGTAACGGTTCCACATATGTACCCTGTCAATGAAGGGAATAGGGTCAGTAAGAAAAAGGCCCCTCTCCCACAGCCCCAGGAAAAGGTTGGCATAGGACGGTGCACATGCCGCCCCCATGGCCGTTCCCTGGAGCTGCAGGTAAAAGGACCCCTTAAACATAAAAAAGTTATGCCTAAGGGCAAAATCCAAAATCTGCAAGATAAAAGAAGCATAATCACCTTCGACATCAGACATGGTGAGGAACTGGGCTACAGCTGTCATCCCATCCTTATGACAGATAGAAGTGTAGAGAGATTCCACGTCACAGGTAACAATCAGCATATCATCATCTAGTTGTATGCCATTCAGCTTCCGTAAAATATCGCCGGTATCTTTGAGATAGGAGGGAAGACTCTCAACCAAAGGCCGTAGGACGTGATCAACCAGTTTGCATATTGGTTCGCACAAATTATTGTTACCTGCCACAATAGGTCGACCAGGTGGGGTAGACAGTTGCTTGTGCACTTTAGGTAGTAGATAGAACGTAGGTATAGTAGGGCAGGGCACAAGTAGACAATTGAACTCCTTCTGACCAATGATACCGCGATCAAGAGCCGAGTGCAGTATTTTACCCAGAGAATCCTGAAACGAATTGAGAGGGTTAAAGGTCAGTTTTTTATAACAGATGGTATTCTTCAACTGGAACATATTGGAACATCTTATATATGGATCCTATTCTTCAACACCATCTACTCCCTAGACCATCTCTTACTTTCCGACGAGATCGAAACATTCGGGATGTTTTGGTTCACAGCCACTATCAGGCTACTAGTCCTTCTCGACTATTTAGGTCAAAGGGTCCCAAATGGGGTTGCCGCCCCTGTGGGAATTGTGTGGCATGTGCCAACATTCTCACCACTACTTCTTTTTCTGATTCGACAGGCCAGAAGACCTACCAAATTACACACACCATCACCTGTAACACTATTGGGGTTGTGTATGTTGCGGGCTGCCCATGTGGTCTCCAGTATGTGGGACTCACATCGCGGGAGCTGAAACGTCGGACGAGAGAACGTGTCCTTGGGATACAGTCCGCGGCTAGTGAGGAGGATGATACCTGTCTCAAAACCATTCCTCGCCATTTTAAGATTCACCATGCCTGCGATAGCTCTCTCCTAAAGGTAAGAGGTATAGACAGGATTTTTGTAGGCAGCAGGGGTGGGAATTGGAAGCGTCTATTGGCTCAACGGGAGGCAAAATGGATTTTCCAGTTGAATTCAGTTACTCCCTATGGTTTGAATGAAGGTTTGAGTTTTGCCCCCTTTCTGCCATAAACTCTTTTCTTTTGCCTCATGGGTCTGTTCTTTGCGATATCTACTCTCTATAAATACTTAGTATTCTGTTCCTTGATATATCTTCCTCTGAGTGTGTCTTCACATGAGTGGTTTTTTGGTTCCGGTTCCGGATTCTTGGCCACTCATGGTTTATTTTAGGCTGGGCTTTGTGAGGATTTTTTCCTCAGCAGTCCTATTTGTATATTTACTTTTAATTGTGACTTTTTTAACTATGTTTTTTTCTCTGTTAGCTTTAGGTGTGGCCGCTCTACATATACCTTCTGTTTTATTTATCTTGTCTGATTTTTCTACACGGAGGCCCTCACATGTTGGAGCTACGGACCGATTGACCATTGTGCACTAATGTATCCTCATCACCACATTCTGTATATGTAGTTATTTTCATTATACAGTATATATTCTTGATCACTTCATGTACACTATTTACGTCTTTATACACTTGTATATACTTACTTGTATTTGACTTTCACTATGTTATTCATTGATTCATATCAATTTTTATATATATATTTATTGCGCATTTATATGCGCTGCACCTGTCAGTGTGCATTTTAATTATGCATACTTAATTATGTTTATTTGATCAACGTCCTCACTTTAATTCTTGTGCTTTATATGATTTGTTTTGTCTCACATATTGATAGCCTTATATGTGGCTTTTGGCTTTAGACAGGTTCGGTCCACTAGGTCATGTGACCAGTTTACCCGGTCATGTGACCAATACTTTGCATTTTGCCGGTGAAACGTAACTTCTATGTATTCATCTATATATGTTCATCTGGCCCGGCATAGTAGCCCTGTGCTGGCTATGTATTGTATTTTATGCTGGCACTCGTTCGTTCCCTGTAGTGGGTGTGCCCTTGTGCGCATCGCCTCACTGTATCATCCCGATGTGCTGATGGAACGCATTTCCGGTTTGCGTTCCACGCTCGTGGAACGCATTTCCGGTTCCGCCTGTTCGGCATATCGGCCTGCTACATTGAGGTGCTGCCTCACTTCTGGGCGCACATCTACTGGGGCTCACATGCGTAGTCCTCCATGTGTGTTGTGCTCTTATGTTAGTACCTATTATTGGTTTTTTCATATATCAACAGTGATGTGTCTCTTGATTAGGACCGCCCCTCTTTGTAACCGGAAGTGACGCGATGCGTTCCAGGCTGGAACGCATTTGCTTCCTTTCTATGTGTGGCCACACATGCCCCTCTCTCAGCTGCTCATTATACAAATTAAATATCCAGCTATAAAGTCACCCTGTTAGCCTCCTCTATACACACTCTCCCCCTGAAGAAGCTTACGCGAAACGTGCGTTGGGGCTCTGTTGGTTCACCACTCAGGTATTTACTGTATAGCTTTTCTATGGCTCTTTTCATGTGATATACTTATGCACTTTGTCATGTTCTGCACTATGCACTTTATATCTTGGCATGTATTGTATTTCATTCTGATCTAGGCCTATTAGCCTTGGCTAGGTTTTATATATTTGATATTTGGCTTTGCGCCATACGTACACATTGTAGGATATTTGTATCATTCTTCCAGCCTTGATATGATCTGTTATTCAGTGGTGCTCCATCATCTTGAGTGCTCCCCACTTACCATTGTATTGTTTTTTATGTGTTTTTTTATGTGCATTTTAATACATTCTTGTCTCTTGTTGAGACTATAATAAAGTTTACATCCATTACTATTTGTGCTAGCCTTGTCTCTCTTTTTTGGTGTTACATCGTACGTGCAGGCTCAGCACGTGTACTCACATTTCCTGTGAGTCATTCTCTATTGGTGATATATAGGACAGTTACATTAGCTGCGCTTCATATCCTGTATATCGTTTGCCCATCCTAAATATCAGTGACATTCATTCAGTGTAATTTTTTATTAGGTGGTGGTGACAGCGACATTACTTGCGATATACCTCCTGTTTAACGTGTGTACATCCTAAAAATATCAGTGACATTCTGTGTACTTTATTTGTGCATACACTTACAAAACCTGCGCTACTGTACGTGTGACATACTTGCAAGCATATATACAATTTAATATGCTCAAGGCGAGCAGTAAGGGACGGGGAAGTGGCCGTGCTGCTGATGGTGCACGCAGAGGCCGTGGCCCTGGGCTCAGTGAAACTGTGCCTGCTGCCAGAGCACAAGAAACACACTCATCCACGATACCCAGCTTCATGTCCCAGTTTGCAGGGCGGTGCAGGACACCACTCTCGAAGTCAGACCAGTGCAACCAGGTGGTCGGTTGGATTGCAGCAGATAATGCTTCTTGTTGGTTAGGCACCACAAAGTCCAGTCTCAGTAGCCAAAAGTCTGGTCAACAGAATCCTCACCCTGACACTCCTCCCACCCACCATGGAGAGTCTTGGCAAACAAGTGATCCCACACTCAGATATTCCGAGGAGCTGTTTTCATCGTCATTCCTTAATTTGGGCCTCTTGTCAAGCCCGCTTAAGAGGGACATGAGCAGATCTTGTGCCCTGATCCTGAAACTCTGGAGCATCCACAGTCAGAAGAAGATGACGGGGGGGAATGGCAATTCGTATTTCACGAGGTGGATGATAATGATGAGACACAGTTGCCAATAAGTCAACCGCAATTAGTGTCTCAAGAGGTTCATGATGATGATGAGACACAGTTGTCAATAACTGAGCTTGTTGTTAGGTCAACAAGTCAGGAGGATGACCAGAGCGAGGAAGTGGAAGAGGAGGTGCTGGACGATGAAGTCACGGACCCAACCTGGGAAGGTGGCAAGCTGAGCGAGGAGAGCAGTACAGAGGGGGAGGGATCCACAGCACCGCAACAGGCTGGAAGAGGCAGTGGGGTGGCAAAAGGGAGAAGGTGGGCCACACTAAACAGGCCCGCAACGGTTTCCCGGAGCATCCCGTTGCAGAAATCTCCCTTGCCAAGGGGTAGGTGTTCCGCAGTCTGGCTCTTTTTCGAGGAAAGTGCAGATGATAAAACAATTGTCATTTGCAACCTGTGCCATATCAAAATGAGCAGGGGCATGAACACTAGCAAGCTCACCACCACCAGCATGATCCGTCACATAGCATCAAAGCAACTTAATAGGTGGGCCGAACGCCTGGGTCCACAACCACTGTCTACGGGTCACACCACTGCCTCCTCTTCCCCTGTGTTACGTGCTGGCCAATCCCCTGTCCAAGACGCAGGCCCGGATGCCTCCTGTCATGCACCTGGACCTTTGCAAACACCATCAGCTAGCACATCCACTTCTGTGTCCCAGTGCAGTGTACAGATGTCTATACCCCAAAACTTTGAACAAAAGCGCAAATACCCAGCCACCCACCCACAGACCACTTAATGGACACCTTTCCAAATTGCTGGCCCTGGAAATGTTCCCATTTAGGCTTGTGGACACTGAGGCTTTCCGCAGCCTGATGGCGATGGCTGTCCCGCAGTACTCTGTCTCCAACCGCCAATATTTTTAACGGTGTGTAGTCCGAGCCATACACCAGCATGTGTCCCGTAATATCACCGGTGCCCTGACCAACGCAGTTATTGGGAAGGTCCACTTAACGACTGACACATGGACAAGTGTTTTTGGCCAGGGACGCTACATTTCCCTGATGGCACACTGGGTGAACATTGTTGGAGGCTGGGAGGGAGTCGTACCCTGGGATGGCACAAGTGCTACCGACGCCAAGGATTGCGGGCCCTACTTCTATCAGGGCTTCCGCCGCCACCTACGTTAGTGGCTGCAACCCCCATTCTCCTCCTCTGCCTCCTCCTCCACTTCCACCTCTGAATTATCAACTTGCAGCACCAGTCAGCCATCAGTTAGTAGCTGGAAGCAGTGTAGCACTGCAGTGGGGAAGCGGCAACAGGGCATGCTTAAACTGATCTGCTTAGGTGACAAACAGTACACCGCCGCAGAGCTGTGGCAGGGGATAAGGGACCAGACTGAGCTGTGGCTCTCGCCACTCAACCTACAACCAGGCATGGTTGTGTCTGATAATGGCCGTAACTTGGTGGCGGCTTTAGAGCTCGGCAAGCTCACACACATACCATGCCTAACCCACATGTTCAACCTAGTGGTTTCTCAATACCTACCACAAATTGCCTGAGCTGCTGGTGAAGGTGCGTCGCATGTGTGCCCATTTCACAAGTCATTAACAGCTTCTGCTGGTCTGGCAGCGCTGCAGCATCACTTGCAATTGGCAGCTCACCAACTGTTGTGCGACGTGAGCACGCGCTGGAACTTGATGTTCCACATGTTGGCCAGGCTTTGTGAGTAGCAGAGGGCAGTAGTAGAATGCCAGCTGCAACATGGTCATCTCCTTTCCAGTCAGCTTCAGGAATCAACACAGATGGTGAGCGGCGATAACGTTATTATCAGCGTAACCATCCCACTTCTGTGTCTACTCAAATGCTCGCTGCTCACTATTAAGGCGGATGCTTTGCATGTGGAACAGGTGGAAATGGGGGAAGAAAGTACACAGGGTGATAGCCAGACCACCCTCGGTTTGTCTTCTCAGCGCAAATTGGATGATGAGGAGGAGGAGGAGCAGGAGACGGCTGCCTCCGCTACAGAGGGTAGTATCCATGGAAGTTGTATTCCTTCTGTTTAGCGTGGATGGATAGAAGTAGGGATCGACTGATATATATTTTTTAGGGCCATACCGATACCAATAATTTGTGAACTTTCAGGCCGATAGCCGATAATTTATACCGATATTCTGTGAATTTTCATTTTTGAGAAAAAAAAAAAAAAAATCCTACACAAATCTGCTGAAAGTGAATATGTTTATTGTTAACGTGTAGTTGTTTTTTTGTAAATCTTTCTTTTTCATTTATAATTAATATTTTGGTGGTTTTTTTACTAACTATTAGCCCCCTTAGGGACTAGAGCCCTTGTCCTATTTACCCTGATAGATCTCCATCAGGGTGAATAGGACCTCACACTGTCCCTGCTGCTCTGTGCTTGGTGCACACAGCAGAAAGGGAGCTAACTATGGCAGCCAGGGATTCAGCAGCGTCCTGGCTTCCATGGTAACTGATCGGAGCCCCAGGCTTACACTGCTGGGGCTCCGATCGGAACTGCCACTGAGGAGTAGGGCAGAGGGGACCCTGTGGCCACTGCCACCAATGATTAATACTGGGGGGCTTGGGTGGGGGGGTGCACTGCGCCACCAATGATTAATACTGGGTTTGGGGGGGGGATGCACCACCAATTATTAATACTGTGGACGAGGGGGGGGCGCACTGCGCCACCAATGAAGATAGCTCTCTCATTAATTCATATACAGGAGACGGAAGCTGGCTGCAGAATCACATAGCCGGCTCCCGACCTCTATGAGCGTAAGTTGCGATCTGCGGCAGTTAACCCCTCAGGTGCGGCACCTGAGGGGTTAACTACCGCAGATCGCAGCTACTTGTCATAGAGGTCGGGAGCCGGCTACGTGATTCTGCAGCCAGCTCCCGCCTCCTGTTTATGAATTAATGAGAGAGTTATCTTCATTGGTTGCGCAGTGGCCACAGCCCCTCCCCTCCTCTTCTCCTCTCTCCTTTCATTGGTGGCAGCGGCAGCAGCGGCACTGGGGGGATGGAGACACTGCTTCCTTCTCCCCTGTGCTGCTAAGGCAACACGGAGAGCGCTGTCTGCAGCGCGATCCGTGGTCCCGATTCGTTATCGCTATATCGGCAGAATAGATGCCGATACCGATAACGTTCAAAATCCTGAATATCGGCCGATAATATCGGTAAAACCGATAGTCGGTCGATCCCTAGATAGAAGAGGAGGAAGAGGATAAGGAGATTGAGAGTCATCTTTCTGAACTTCTCATCTCTCATTCCTGTGGTGGAGAGGACGAGCAAAATGGTGCAATAAGAAAAGGTCCTTGTGTAAAAATTGCTCCAAAAATTTCCAGCTGACAACGCTGGCTGCAGAATACGTAGTTCCTTGGCCAACTGAGGAGGTGATACGAGGGGAACACACAGCAGTTCCAACAGAGGTAGGGCAACACTCTCCAAGGCCTGAGACAGTTTTATGACACCCCACCAGCACCCTAAACCTGATGCGCGGCCTAGTGTCACAAGGAGGGAAACATTTTGGAAGATGTTGAAGGAGTACATAGCAGACCATTTCAGTGATCCCTCTGTGCCTTACAACTTTTGGGTATCCAAGCTGGACACGTGGCACGAACTGGCGCTCTACGCCTTGGAGGTGCTGGCCTGCCCCGCTGACAGTGTTTTGTCAGAGCGTGTATTTAGTACTGCTGGGGACATAATAACTGATAAGTGCATCCGCCTGTCAACTGAAAATGCTGACCAATTGACTCTTATAAAAATGAACAAGGCCTGGATTGCCTGGACTGCCCCTGACTTCTCTACTCCACCAGAGGAAAGCGGCTGAACATAAAGGCACTCTAAATGTGGCTTTTATGGTGTATTAAATACACTGTATTTCAATGCACCCCTTTCACCACTAAAAAGGGTTCTGTATTTTTCACCCTATAAGACACCACCAAAAGTGGGGGGGAAATGGCAGGGTGTCTTATGGGGCGAATGCTGCAGTTTACACTGATACACCGCCAACCGCATTCTGCACAGCGTGGTCGGAGGTGTATCAGCGAGGAGGAAGGAGGGGCTGGGGGCTGGCATCTAGTTTTGTAATGGCAGTGGGGCACGGTGCAGCTTACTGTACTAATCGTATCTAGCTGCAGGCAATGTTTAACTATAGAATATCTTCAATCCAGCAGCCTGTACTTACGTCTGTAGCAGGTAGCAGGCAGAAAGCAGGAGGCAGGGCGGGCAGGCACTGGCAGCGCAACTCACTTTGTCACGCGCCTGCTCCGCATACTTTATAAATGAAGCAGGCGGCGCGGGCACGTGACGTAGTGAGTTACGCTGCCAGTGCCCGCCCCCACCCGCCCAGTCTCCTGCCTGCTACGGACGTAAGTACAGGCTGCTGGATTGAAGATATTCTATAGTTAAACATTGCCTGCAGTTAGATACGATTAGTACAGTGAGCGGGGCCCGGTGCAATAGAATACAATGACTGCACTGGGCCCCGCTGCCATTACAAAACTAGTGTAGATGCCAGCCCACACCCCCTGCATTGGGGGTCATTCACAATACACAGGGACACTGTTATGGGGGGATCTGTGGATGACACAAAGCATAAGATGCTATTTATCTGTCATCCACAGATCCCTCCATAGCAGTGTCATGCCATCCACAGATGCCCCCATAACAGTGCCATCCACAGACGCCCATAACAGTGCCATCCACAGACCCCCATAAGTGTCAGCCTCAGATCCCCCATAATAGTGTCATCCACAGACCACCATAACAGTGTCATCCACAGATCCCCCATAACAGTGTGTCATCCACAGATCCCCCATAACAGTATCATCCACAGATCCCCCATAACAGTGTCATCCACAGATCCCCCATAACAGTGTCATCCACAGATCCCCAATAATAGTGTCATTCACATGCTACCATTAGTTCAAAGCCCACCAAAAGCACACCTTTTGGTTCAAAATATTTTTTTTCTTATTTTCCCCTTCAAAAACCTAGGTGAGTCTTATAGTCCGGTGCGTATAATAGGGCGAAAAATACGGTATATGGTTCAATCTCCCTTTTCCCATTCTACTCCTCCATCATCATATCAAAATGCTTATTAGGCTGCCCTCGTTCCTAATGTTTTAGAGGGTCAGCTCAGCAGCGTGCCTTCACCCATAATGTTTTAGAGGATCACCAGCAGGCCCTCAACCATAATGTTTTAGAGGGTCAGCTCAGCAGTAGGCCCTCAACCATAATGTTTCTAGAGGGTCAGCTAAGCAGCAGTCTCTCGCACACAAAATGTTTCTAGAGGGTCAGCTAAGCAGCAGGCCCTTGCCCACAAAATGTATTAGATGGTCAGCTAAGCAGCAGGCCCTCGCACGCAAATTTTTTAGATGGTCAGCTCGGCAGCAGGCCCTCGCCCACAAAATGTTTTAGATGGTCAGCTCGGCAGCAGGCCCTCGCCCACAAAATGTTTTAGATGGTCAGCTTGGCAGCAGGCCCTCGCACACAAAATGTTTTAGA
Source organism: Bufo bufo (assembly GCF_905171765.1). Classification (NCBI taxonomy): domain Eukaryota; kingdom Metazoa; phylum Chordata; class Amphibia; order Anura; family Bufonidae; genus Bufo; species Bufo bufo. Next base: position 564,561,291 of record NC_053389.1, on the reverse strand, counting down.
TGGTCAGCTCAGCAGAAGGCCCTTGCTTCTAATGTTTTTGAGGGTCACCAGCAGGCCATCAATCATAATTTTTCAAGGGTGTGTATGATGCCCTCCTTTATGTGCAATAAATGGTATATTGGAGTGCCGGTTCCTTGTAATTTTTGGCAGCCCTTTCACTTAGTGCATAGGCTTTATGAGTGTAGGAGTCCCACTAGCTGAACAATTGTACCACAATGTGAATGAGGCCCTCCTTTATGTGATATACATGTTGTATCAGAGTACCTCTTCCTTGAAATTTTTGGCAGCACTTGCACTTTATATACAAGTACATATACAGGAAAGAATGTTTCCTAAAAAATTTTCCTCTAAAATCGATTTTATCTTCGGTTTCGTGCATATTATTCTCAGTCTGTAAAAGTGGCGTACTACTCAGACAACATCCTTCCCAGCAGCCACCTGGGAGTCCAAGATGCATCCAGATATCCTCCCCATGCTGTTCCCGAACCATTTCAGTGGTGTTTCCATCAATTTCTGACCTTTTCCTATGAACCAGAGACCCTCCCTTTGGGTGTTTTTTTTTTTGCAGAGTTTTATTAATAGTTTTTTACAGTGTTGACCAGACGGGGTGGATCATGTGATATTTTTATAGAGCAGGTTTTTACGCATGCGGTGATACCTAATATGTCTTTTTTTTTTTTTTTATAATTTTATTTTTTTTAATTTACATTTTTTTATAGTTAAAAACTTTTTTTTTTTACTTTTATATTTTTTTTATTTTTGTCCCAGTATGGGACTTACATGGTCTGATCCTGTCAACGCCAGTTCTGTGAGAAGGTCTGACAGACGTCCTTCTCTACCTCTTGCATGATGTTCTTTGTTTGGTTTCACTTTCTCATCTCATTTCCTTCTCCCAGGTGTCACCTATTTAGACTGATCCTCTTTCCTTTATATTCCCTCCCATACTGCCTCACTTTGCGTTTTATACTACTTCCTGGATTGAAGTGTTCACTGCTGGAGGCTTCTGCTGCTGCTTGTTCAGATAAGTCCTTTCATGTATTGTGTTTCCTTGCTGGCTTGATTCTAAGTGACCCTGACTCCCTCCGTATGAAGTGCAGCGAGCCGGTGGTCGTGTCTCCTCACTATTATAGGGTTTTCAGGTGTCACACAGTCTTAGGTACGTGGGCATACAATCATCTACCTCTGAGACCCTTGTATGTGCTTAGCAGTCAGGGTGAGCTCTTAGGGTTTTATAGGGGTCACCTATATGCTCCTTAGTTTGGGATCAAGCCAGTCGGACGTTTATTCATAACCTCCAGCTATCTGCAACATCATCCGTGACAGATCCCTGTTTCAATGCAGCACGATACATCTACATTGTACTGCATTGACTATCAGTGTATTACACAGTGTAATACACTGATAGTTTGCCTATGAGACCCAGCCTAGGGGATGGGCCTCATAGGCCTCCGTACATGCCGGGCCCAAAGGACTTGGAATGGCTTGGGCTGCCATGGCAAATATTGTGCCCCGCCACCGCAGCGCGGGGACCTGATAGCTAAGGAGAGGGAGCGCAAAACTCCCATATGCCGCGGTCAGCGCTGACTGCGGCATATGAGCGGTTAATCCACCGGCATTGGCGTTATCACCAATGCTGGTGGATGCAGCAGGGATCCGGCTGTCAGTAACAGCCGAATTCCTGCTGCTGATCACAACACAGCACATGGGGGAAACAGAAGGACTGCAGGATGAGAATGCTCGTCCTGGGGCGCACAGTACCGGCACTTTAGGACGAGCATTCTCGTCCTGGGTCGTTAAGGCATTAATTATGCAGATTTAACTATCAATCATTGAGTACTACAACCCACATGACTCCTATACAAGGTTTAAATGTATAAAAGGTTCCTCAGACTGTCCTACAAATAAATATTACATTTTGCGTGCTAGATCATGCAAAATAAATAAAAATTTAAAATAAAATAAAAATCTGCATTGTTTAGTTATTGTTGCTATATATTTGTTATTGGGTTCCCAGTGTTCTTTTGATTTACTCTGCTGAGATCCAGTCACACACGGGCAGTGGAGTGCCATTGTGCAGAGTAGCCAATAGGAAGCGGTGCACTAGAAGCTGCTTTTCAGCAGTACTGGACATGTTAAGTGGATGCTCTGAGAGGGAAGCAAAAGAACAGCAAGGTCGCCATAACAAGTATGTAACAGCAATATCCACATACAGGAACATTTTTTTTTATTGTAAATTAGAAATGTGTTGTGTTTTGCATGATGTAACAAAATGCACTAATATCTAATCATAATATTTAACCTTATGACAACCTTTAACCCCTTGAGGACCGGGCTCATTTTCACCTTCAGGACCAGGCCATTTTTTACAAATCTGACCAGTGTCACTTTATGTGGTGATAACTTTAAAATGCTTTGACTTATCCAGGCCATTCTGAGAATGTTTTTTCGTCACATATTGTACTTCATGACACTGGTAAAATGGAGGCAAAAAAATTCCTTTTTATTTATAAAAAAATACAAAATTTGCCAAATTGTTTTAAAAATTTGCAAATTTCCAAATTTATATTTCTCTCCTTCTTTAATACATATTAATACCTACAAAAATAGTTATTACTTTACATTTCCCATATGTCTACTTCATGTTAGGATCATTTTGGGAATGACATTTTATTTTTGGGGGACTTTACAAGGCTTAGAAGTTTAGAAGTAAATCTTGAAATTTCTCAGAAATTTTCAAAAGCCAACTTTTTAAGGACCAGTTCATTTTACAAACGTCGTTAACCCTTTAGGTGTTCCACAAGAATTAATGGAAAATAAAGATCCAATTTCAAAATTTCACTTTTTTGGCAGATTTTCCATTTTAATATTATTTTTTCCAGTTACAAAGCAAGGGTTAACAGCCAAACAAAACTCAATATTTATGACCCTGACTCTGTAGTTAACAGAAACAGCCAATATGTGGTCGTAAACTGCTGTACGGGCACACAGCAGGGCACAGAAGGAAAGGATAACCATACGGTTTTTGGAAGGCAGATTTTGCTGGACTGTTTTTTTTTGACACCATGTCCCATTTGATGCCCCCCTGATGCACTCCTAGAGTAGAAACTCCAAAAAAGTGACCCATCAAAGAAATTACACCACTCAAGGTATTCAAAACAGATTTTACAAACGTCGTTTACCCTTTAGGTGTTCCACAAGAATTAATGGAAAATAGAGATACAATTTCAAAATTTCACATTTTTGGCAGATTTTCCATTTTAATAATTTTTTTCCAGTTACAAAGCAAGGGTTAACAGCCCAAAAAAACTCAATATTTATGGCCCTGATTCTTAAGTTTACAGAAACACCCCATATATGGTCGTAAACTGCTGTACGGGCACACGGCAGGGCGCAGAAGTAAAGGAATGCCATACGGTTTTTGGAAGGCAGATTTTGCTAGACTGTTTTTTTTTTTTTACACCATGTCCCATTTGAAGCCCCCCTGATGCACCCCTAGAGTAGAAACTCAAAAAAAGTGACCTCATCTAAGAAACTACACCCCTCAAGGTATTCAAAACTGATTTTAAAAAATGTTGTTAACCCTTTAGGTGTTCCACAAGATTTAATGGAAAATAGAGATACAATTTCAAATTTTCACTTTTTGGGCAGATTTTCCATTTTAATATTTTTTTCCAGTTACAAAGCAAGGGTTAGCAGCTAAACAAAACTCAATATTTATGGCCCTGATTCTGTAGTTTACAGAAACACCCCCATATGTGGTCGTAAACTGCTGTACGGGCAAACGGCAGGGCGCAGAAAGAAAGGAATGCCATACGGTTTTTGGAAGGCAGATTTTGCTAGACTGGTTTGTTTAACACCATGTCCCATTTGAAGCCCTACTGAAGCACCCCTAGAGTGGAAACTCCAAATAAGTGACCCCATTTTAGAAACTACGGGATAGGGTGGAAGTTTTATTGGTACTAGTTTAGGGTACATATAATTTTTAATTGCTCTATTTTACACTTTTTGTGAGGCAAGGTAATAAGAAATAGCTGTTTTGGCACCGTTTTTTTTTTTGTTATTTACAACATTCATCTGACAGGTTAGATCATGTGGTATTTTTATAAAGAAGGTTGTCACGGACGCGGCAATACCTAATATGTATACTTTTTATTTATTTATGAAAGTTTTACACAATGATTTCATTTTTGAAACAAAAAAAATCATGTTTTAGTGTCTCCATAGTCTGAGAGCCATAGTTTTTTCAGTTTTTGGGCGATTGTCTTAGGTACGGTCTCATTTTTTTTGCAGGATGAGATGACGGTTTGATTGGCACTATTTTGGGGTGCATATGACTTTTTGATCGCTTGCTATTACACTTTTTGCGATGTAAGGTGACAAAAAATAGTTTATTTAGCACAGTTTGTATTTTTTACGGTGTTCATCTGAGGAGTTAGGTCATGTGATATTTTTATAGAGCCGGTCGATACGGATGCGGAGATACCTAATATGTATACTTTTTTTTATTTATGTAAGTTTTACACAATAATTTCATTTTTGTAACAAAAAAAAATCATGTTTCAGTGTTTTCATAGTCTAAGAGCCATAGTTTTTACAGTTTTTGGGTGATTATCTTAGGTAGGGTATGATTTTTGCGGGATGAGATGACGGTTTTATTGGCACTATTTTGGGGTGCACATGACTTTTTGATTGATTGCTATTACACTTTTTGTGATGTAATTTGACAAAAAATTGTTTATTTAGCATAGTTTTTATTTTTTACGTTGTTTATATGAGGAGTTAGGTCATGTGATATTTTTATAAAGCCGGTCGATACGGATGCGGCGATACCTAATATGTATACTTTTTTTTATTTATGTAAGTTTTACACAATAATTTCATTTTCGAAACAAAAAAAATCATGTTTTAGTGTTTTCATAGTCTAAGAGCCATAGTTTTTTCAGTTTTTGGGTGATTATCTTAGGTAGGGTATGATTTTTGCGGGATGAGATGACAGTTTTATTGGCACTATTTTGGGGTGCATATGACTTTTTGATCGCTTGCTATTACACTTTTTGTGATGTAAGGTGACCAAAAATGGTTTATTTAGCACAGTTTTTATTTTTTATTTTTTACGGTGTTCACCTAATTGGTTAGGTCATGTGATATTTTTATAGAGTCGGTCGATACGGACGCGGAGATACCTAATATGTATACTTTTTTAATTTATGTAAGTTTTACACAATAACAGCTTTTTTAAAACAAAAAAAAATTATGTTTTAGTGTGTCCATATTCTGAGCCATAGTTTTTTTATGTTTTGGGCGATTGTCTCAGGTAGGGGCTCATTTTTTGCGTGATGAGGTGACGGTTAGATTGGTACTATTTTGGTGGGCAAAAGCCTTTTTGATCGCTTGCTGTTGTACTTTTTGTGATGTAAGGTGACAAAAAAATGGTTTATTTAGCACAGTTTTTATTTTTATTTTTTATGGTGTTCATCTGAGAGGTTAGGTCATGTGATATGTTTATAGAGCTGGTCAATATTACATTTTATAAACTTTTTTTTTACGCTTCTGTATTGTGCTGTATTGAACTGTTAGTGTCTTACACTTAAATCTAAGACGCTAACAGTTGCCTAGGAGACCCAGCCAGGGGGCTGGGCCTCTTAGGCTTCCGTACATGCCAGGCCCCAAGCCTTGGAATGGCTTGGGGCTGCCATGGCAACCATCGAATCTCCACCACAGCAGCGCAGGGACCGATGGATGAGGTGAGGGAGCGCAAACCTCCCATATGCCGTGGTCAGCGCTGACCGCGGCATATGAGGGGTTAATCCACCGGCATCGGCGTTATCGCCGATGCTGGTGGATGCAGCAGGGATCCGGCTGTCAGTAACAGCCGGATCTCTGCCGCTGATCGCGGCACCGCACGTGGGGGGAGGAACGACTGCAGGACGAGAACGCTCATCCTCGAGCGCTAAGTGCAGGCGATTTAGGACGAGAATTCTCGTCCTGGGTCGTTAAAGGGGTTAATTAGAAAAAAAAGGTAACATAAGTAGGGTTGAGCGAACCTGAACTGTAAAGTTCGGGTTCATACCAAACTTTAGGATTTTTGGACCACGGACCCGAACCTGAACATTTTCTTAAAAGTTCGGGTTCGGTGTTTGCCGCTTTCTTGGCGCTTTTTGAAAGGCTGCATAGCAGCCAATCAACAAGCGTCATACTACTTGCCCCAAGAGGCCATCACAGCCATGCCTACTAATGGCATGGCTGTGATTGGCCAGAGCAGCATGTGACCCAGGCTCTATATAAGCTTGGGTCACGTAGCGCTGCACGTCACTCTGCTGTTACAAGTGTAGGGAGAGGATGCTGCTGGACTTGTGATTTAAGGGAGAGCATAGGAGAGAATCTAACTCAGCGATCTACAGACAAATAGTTGTGTGGGTGCAGGGCACTATCGTTTTACCCTGCCCTGAGCTCATTGACCAAAAATACTAACTTTTAGAATTCTGTTAGTTGGGTGGGTGGCGGCGGCGGCCATTTTATGCATGCTCAGTGCACCAGCCATGCATCTGAGCTTTTGAGACATTGCAAATCACCATTTTTTTGGGGCAAACTACAACATCTGGATTAGTCAGTGTGCAATTTAGGTAGAAAAACACCCATCATTTTCTGGGGTTTGAAAAACAAATTTTATTTTTCACAAACTGTATTTGCCAGATCTGCAAGTGTTAACTACAAGTTTAATATATACAGCATTCATATTCTGTTAGCAAAAAATGACTTTTTGGGCAATCTACAACATCTGTATTAGTCAGTGTGCAATTTAAGCTAGAAATACACCCATCATTTTCTGGGGTTTGAAAAACACACTTTTTTCCCCCAAAAACAGTATTTGCCAGATCTGCAAATGTAAAATTCAAGTTTAATATATACAGCATTCATATTCTGTTAGCAAAAAAAGATTTTTTTGGGCAATCTACAACATCTGTATTAGTCAGTGTACTATTTAAGCTAGAAATACACCCATAATTTTCTGGTGTTTGAAAAACACACTTAAAAAAAAAAAAGAAACTGTATTTGCCAGATCTGCAAGTGCTAAATTCAAGTTAAATATATACAGCATTCATATTCTGTTAGCAAAAAAATACTTTTTGGGCAATCTACAACATCTGTATTAGTCAGTGTGCAATTTAAGGTAGAAATACACCCATCATTTTTTGGGTTTTAAAAAAAACTACTTTTTTTGTCTTCAAAAAACAGTATCTTCCAGATTTGCAAGTGTTAAATTCAAGTTAAATATATACAGCATTAATATTCTGTTAGCAAAAAAAGACTTTTTGGGCAATCTACAACATCTGTATTAGTCAGTGTGCAATTTAAACTAGAAATACACCCATCATTTTCTGGGGTTTGAAAAACACACTTTTTTTTTCTTAAAAAACAGTATTTTCCAGATCTGCAAGTGTTAAATTCAAGTTTCATATATACAGCATTCATATTCTGTTAGCAAAAAAAGACTTTTTGGGCAATCTACAACATCTGTATTAGGGCTCATGCACACGACCGTATGCCCTCCGAGACATACGGTCTGTAAGCGGGCCATATGTCCCGGAGCGGCATACATCGTGCAGGTTACTATGATACTGTGCGCATCGGGCCGCCCGCGGAACTATTGTCCCGCACTGATAAGATCATATGAGTGCGGGACAGGGCGGCCCGATGCCCAAAGCATCATAGTAACCTATGATGCTGTGCGCTCCCATGCGCACTATGTATGCCGCTCCAGGACAAATGGCCCGCTCACGGTCAGTGTGCAATTTAAGCTAGAAATACACCCATCATTTTCTGGGATTTGAAAAACACACTTATTTGACAAAAAAACACTGTTTTCAGGCCTTGGAGCATCAGCACGTGTGAAATTACAGGCTTATATACTGTTAAAGAAACAGTCGTTTGTGCTCCAAAAATTTAGTTGGCAGCCTTTGATGCAGATGTCATTGTGAGATACACCCTTAATACATTTGGGTTACATTTAGAGATTTTAAATACCGCCATTTGGTGCACTAATATTGAATTCAGGCCTACAGAGGTTCAGGCCCTGTGAGATACCACCTCTACATACAGGGGTTTGAATTAGGCATTTGAAATACAGCCTTTTTGTGCAAAGATTTATTTACTTCAGGCCTACACAGGTTCAGGCCCTGTGAGATACCCCCCTACATACAGGGGTTTGAATTAGGCATTTGAAATACAGCCATTTGAAATACAGCCTTTTTGTGCAAAGATATATTTTCTTCAGGCCTACACTGATTCAGGGCGTTTATGATCCCCACTATACATACAGGGGTTTGAATTAGGCATTTGAAATACAGCCATTTGAAATACAGCCTTTTTGTGCAAAGATATATTTACTTCAGGCCTACACAGGTGCAGACCGTGTGAGATACCCCCCTACATACAGGGGTTTGAATTAGGCATTTGAAATACAGCCATTTTAAATACCGCCTTTTTGTGCAAAGATATATTTACTTCAGGCCTACACTGATTCAGAACATTTGTGATCCCCAATATACATACAGGGGTTTGAATTAGGCATTTAAAATACAGCCATTTGAAATACAGCCTTTTTGTGCAAAGATATATTTACTTCAGGCCTACACAGGTTCAGACCGTGTGAGATACCCCCCTACATACAGGGGTTTGAATTAGGCATTTGAAATACAGCCATTTGAAATACAGCCTTTTTGTGCAAAGATATATTTACTTCAGGCCTACACTGATTCAGGGTGTTTGTGATCCCCACTATACATACAGGGGTTTGAATTAGGCATTTGAAATACAGCCATTTGAAATACAGCCTTTTTGTGCAAAGATACATTTACTTCAGGCCTACACAGGTTCACACCGTGTGAGATACCCCCTACATACAGGGGTTTGAATTAGGCATTTGAAATACAGCCATTTGAAATACAGCCTTTTTGTGCAGAGATATATTTACTTCAGGCCTACACAGGTTCACACCGTGTGAGATACCCCCCTACATACAGGGGTTTGAATTAGGCAATTGAAATACAGCCATTTGTAATACAGCCTTTTTGTGCAAAGATATATTTACTTCAGGCCTACACAGGTTCAGACCGTGTGAGATACCCTCTGTACATACAGGGGTTTGAATTAGGCATTTGAAATACAGCCATTTGAAATACAGCCTTTTTGTGCAAAGATATATTTACTTCAGGCCTACACAGGTTCAGACCGTGTGAGATACGCACCTACATACAGCCATTTGAAATACAGCCTTTTTTTGCAAAGAAATCTTTAATTGAGGCCTAGTCTGGTTCATGCCGTGTGAGATACACCCTTTAGATACTGTCGTTCATTTTTACTATTAATTAGACACACATTTAGGGCAAGATCCTAAATACAAAAAATACCAGTGTATTATCTGAACGTGTGTTTAACAGGCAGGGGGCGTCATCACAGACAAGAGCAGCCGCCTGTCCACAGCCAATGTGGACAAGCTCACGTTCATTAAAATGAACCAGGCTTGGATCCCACAAGACTTGTCTGTACCTTGTGCAGAATAGACATTTATACCACCATCAAACATACATTCTTGTACTCAAGTCAAGTGCAATGATTCTTTTTTTTTTCTTTTTCCCAATATTTTGGGGGCTACCTACCCAAATAAAAAAAATAAAAAAAACATTGTTGGCTACCTCTTCCTCCATTGCTGCCTCTACCTACAACACCACATTCACCCCCTCCTCAACCTCCGACTCCATATCCACCTCCTTCTCTGAGTTGCAGGTTAATAATTTGTAATTTTTAGTTATTTTATTTTATTTTAAGTTATTTCCCTATTCA
>NC_053389.1:564505474-564551248 GCF_905171765.1 Bufo bufo | reverse complement strand
TAGGAGTTCGAAAGTGGAATTTGGTCCTTAAGGTTATACAGGTTTTCGTAATATTGCCTAAACTGGTCCACTATGTCTCTGGATCTGTTAGTTTTCCTCTTGTTTGGGGGGTGTAATATATGGGAGATTTAGGATCTGGTATGAGCTGCTTTTAATTTTGAGGCTAGACTCTACCTGCCTTATTGCCCTGAGCATAATATCTTGCTCTTGTATGGGTTAGAGCTTTCTCAAAGTTGAACAAAAGTAGGGATCGCAGCCTATCTCTCTCAGTTCTTATCTCTTCTGAACGGGCAGTAGAAGGCTGCTGTTATTTAGCTTGTTCTAGCACGGCCAGCCTCATTACTATATCTTCAATTTGTGTTTCTCTAATTTTCTTTTCTTGGTGACCTATTTTGATCAATAATCCTCTGATAACGGATTTGTAGGCTTACCACACAATATATTGATCTGGTACTGATCTACATTGAATTTAAAATATTCTGTTATGGCTTCTGTTATCTCTTGTGTTATTTGCTAAGGCCTAGTATGAAGGTTTTATTCCTCCAGATTGGTGCTCTTTGCGACTGGAACTGCTCATTCAGGGATAGTGTTATTAGGGCATTGATTTGACCATTGTATGAGGCCTATTTGTGGAGGATATTATGTTGAAACAAAGTGGTACAGTGCACTAAGAACATATCTAGTCTGGAGTAGGAAGAATGTGTGTGTGTGTGGGGGGGGGGAGTATGTGTAGTCCCGTTCAGTGCTATGAAACACACATCAATTAGCCCATCCTGTGTATGAGGGTTGACAAGCCCAGTCTGGGTGGCGATTATTAATTAGTGGAATCAATATTTTGGGGGGTCTACTATAGTATTGAAGTCACCACACATAACTAACCATCCTTGTTTTAATTTTATTGACTTTTTCATAATGTCTTTGAAGGAAAGCCAATTGATTGTGTGTTGGGTGCATACAATTCACTAATGTCAAGGGTTATATACTTTATTGTATAGGTTGTGTTCTAAGGAGGATGCTACCGAATTTCTAACTGCAATGATAACGCCCTTTGATTTCTTACTGTTGTGGGGCATGTATAATAGTTAGGTCTAAGCGATGTCCTTTACGGTATGCATCTGACTGTAACATCTGGGACTCCTGTATACAAAATATGTCTGCGTGTGCGCTAAGCTTCCTTCCAGGCATAGGCTCTCTTTTGAGGGCTGTTCAAAACCCTTTGACATTAAGGTCAGCAGCTTTATCTATCCCCATCTAACTTGTGGAAATGGTGCGAGGGAGTGTTATGTACACCTGGGAGCATTGAAACATAGATTGAGCTGAAAATGAAAACTAATAACAAACAAGCAAACAAACAACAAGCACCAATACGGTATATTGCCGCTTACTGTTTATTGGGGGCACTTTTTCATCTGAGGAGCGTCATCTCTTGCGGTATCTTCCTTGGGGGACGGTGTTCCATTCCTGCATGGAATTGGAAGCGTCAGAGTCTCTTTATCTTTCTGTTGTTCCATGGGGATTTCCATTCTGTGAGCAATTGCTTCCCCTCATCGAAGGTTTTCACCACGTGTATGGCCCCGACTGCCGAGATGAGTAGTTCAGTGGGTATCCCTAGTTATAAACAATATTGTGACTGAGTAGTGTGGCGTAAAAGGAGTGAGAGATCTGCGTTGGCAGATGCTTCTCTGGTGTGGAAGAAATGGATTCTTGCCAGTGTGTCTCGGGGTATATAGTTTCCCAAGAACTATGGTTTCAGCACTCTGTGTTCTCTATCGATAATCATGTCTTGTGGCGTTATATCTCTGGGATGAGAAGAGTAAATAGCTTGTGCAAGATATGACTGCAGCTCTCTCGGGGACACTGATTCTGGTATGCTCGAAAGTTAAATGTTGTTGCAGTGGGAGCGATCTTCCATGTCTGCCATTTTCACTTTTAAACAGCTCCATCTCATCTGCCAAGTCATTGTGGTGCATCTATCACGTTATTTTGGAAGGTAGCATACTCTCCCATTTTATTTTCAATATGTAGCACCTTGTCCTCCAGTTCATTAATGAGGTAGATAGAGGAAAGAAGAAGTTGTGTCTTGTCTGTATGCAGTTTCTGTTTTCAGGGCTAAGCAGCATGCTTTAAGGGGGTCTTCTGACACTGGTTTGTTAGTGGTAGGGGAAGTCTAATATTGACTCGGGCACCCTTCCTGTAATGGGAGGTTGGTGTGCTGAGGCACTAACCTGCATCACGCCTGTGTTTCAAGCCACAGCCTCTGTTTCATCGGGATGCAGGAAGGTGACATGTGATTCTCCTTTGCCCCAGTCGCCATCTTGTTTCTTGCTGTGCTCCTCTTGTGGCCTCCTGACATCCTCTGGAGTTGGAGGTAATGAGGGTGTGGGAGTCCGGTGGAAGCGGAGGTGACGCATTAAAGGGGTTATCCATCATAATGATCACTGTTAAATCTGTTAATGATTGGACAGTGATCATTTTTGTAATATACTTTATTAACAAATTCCCACCGATTAGGGAGAAAATTCATCCCCACTTACCTTATTGTTGTGACTCGGTCTCCCCTGTTACGACCACCGCTCTTCCGCAAAATCCCGATGGTCGCGCTTGCCCAGAAGACTTCTTCTTTTCTCCCGGCCGGGCGACTAGATGACCTGAACGCGCACGCTGCCGCGCATGCGCGACGGTGACTTCTTCCCGGCCAGAATAATACAGAGCTGTGAACGCGCACGCCGGCTCTGTACTATACTGGCCAGAAATAAGTCACAATGCGCATGCGCGGCAGCGTGCGCGTTCAGTCCAGCGCGCGGCCCGGCCGGGAGAAGACTTCAATCAAGATGAAGCCCGCCCCCAGCCAGAATCCAGGAAGTGAACGCGCGGTGGCAGCAGGTAAGTATGAAAACGCAAAGTGGGATAACCCCTTTAACTACCGGGGAGCCCAAACGCGGGGTGGAGAGGGACGGGGAAGTCCGGTGGGAGGTAGGTGAGACTGTGCGGCCTTGATCGGCGGTTCCATCTTTACTCCGGTTCCGCTCAAAGTATTGCTCCATGTTATTGGAGAGTTTTTTGGAGTTGCTGCTTTGTTTTCCCCATCTTGAGGAGGTGTTCCCCCCGTCGGGTGGTTGTCTTTAGGGTGAAATTAGAGGAGATGGTGCTGAAATATCGTCACTTCATGCCAGGAGCACTCGCGCTACACGCCCATATCCCTCGGCAGCCCCCTCCCAAAAATCATTTTTAATGCTGTATGGAGATCCGTCTACGTACAGCATTAAAATGTGTGGGCTCCAGCGACTAAGTGAGTTATTACCGAAGACTTGCGAGAAAACCGTTTTTTTTTTTTTATAAATCTCTTTTTATTAAAGATTTTCAATATGACAATGAGTTATTTATTATTAATGTAACAAATTGAGATACTAACAAACCATTACTTATTGCAGCATATTACGTGTGGAAGGAAGGGAAGGTGAAGAAGAAGGAAAAGGGGGGAGGGTAGCAGAGAGGCATAGGATAACAGTCAATACAATACAATCTCACTTGAGTAAATGATTACACCTATATACCAGTGCGTCCATAATAAATAATAACAAACATGCAACAATGAGCGTGGAAATAATACCCATAAAATCACTGCACAGAACCATTTTAAAATAGGTATCCAAAGTTGGCTTTGGTACCAATGATAAAGCATATTTGAAAATGGTTTTCAAGTTCAAAAATCAAATCCCAAGTTATTCACCAAAGTCCTGTGAGACTTCGGTGAAACTCACTTTGCCTTGCCGGAGTGCGTACATTTTAATGCTTTACGGAGAAGCATCTCCGTTCAGCATTAAAACAAATTTGGAACGTAGCAACTTCGGATCTTGGATCTGAAGCTCGCTTTGCTCATCCCTAATTTTTGAAGAGACGCTGATGCAAATGCAACAGGTGGTGACGAAGGAGGAGGAGGAAGAAGAGCCGCTAACATATCTTGCTGTCCATTCTGTAGCTCTTTGGTACCTTTAATCAGAAATTCCTATGGGGAAAGAGGTGCTGTCCATTTGAGGAGGAGGAAGAGGAGTCAGAGTTGGAGGAGAAAGAGGATGATCATGTAGACAGGTGACACCGGCCACAACAACCCAATCTTCTCAGTGGGGAAGGGAGGGAAGGCGGAGGTGGAAAGAACTGGCTCTTCACTCTTCATGCAAAGTGGCCAGAGTGGCGACCTGTAGCTTGCTTATGCAGTGACAGGCAGGTTTGGTGACATCAAGCAGTCTGATGATTACTGGATAGCCCTTGCTTTTAGAACACTAGCTATTAAGACAAAATGGGTATTTTCTTCCTCAGAAAGGGGATGACAAATTAAGTTATACCAGGAAACACTGTGCATGCAGCTTGCCAAAGCTTACGACAACCAGACGCCTGCCGCCAGCGTGGCTGAAAGGGAGGCCGCCCCACAGTTCAACCCTCGTCCCCCATCACAAGCAGCAGAAGCTGCAGTAGCAGCGCAGCCATTTCAGCCTCTAAACTTTCAGGATGATATGAGCAACTTTGGTTTGGCCGAACAGATTCTGCAAACCCAATTTCGAGTGGTTTGCTCAACTCTGTGCAGCCCTTTTAACAACGAGATCAATATTATCCCCTTTTCACTTTTATCATTCTAGTTTCTTGAAAATAAAAAACAACACAAATTGAACATCTCAAAGTCTCTAATTACTGAATATACTAGAATATACAATAAAAAAAATATATATATATATTATACTTTGTTATGAAGAACCATGTATTAAAGATATAATATAGTATTTCATATTGATTTAACCACAAATGTTGTTCATGCTAGATGCGTGGGAATGCCTTCAAAAGTGTGCAAGGAAAAAACATTAGGTTACTTCCAATACATTATATAGCTCCCCATATTCATCTACATTCTACAAGGCAATGAAAGTTCTAAGAATATTTGATCATAGATGGAACAAATGGGAAGATTCTATGTCATCAGGCTAAGCAGGGTAGCCAATACATCACTCTGAACAGCATGACACTGCATAAAAATACAGGAGATCTGTATAATAATCACTGCCGTTCTTTGGATCCTCAGTTCAATCCTGCAGGGAATTTTAAAGGTCATGGAGATAGATTGGTCCATGCTGACACAGGTCACTGGTTAAGAATAAATAATAGGTTTGGTTATCATCTTTGGAAACCTTAATACCGGTTTCAAATTTGGTTCTATTTTATCATATATTTTTATTGTGTTGCAGATATAATTTAGCATATTTAAATCCAGAATAAACAGAAGACCTTTATGTTTTTAAATTAATTCATAGGGGCTAAATGGTAATCTTGAGTTTTGGAGAAAATATAAATGTTTGATATATCAAGTAAATATTGTCCTTTGCAAAATTGTTTTAAAATAAAAACGAATCATGGTTACGTAAAGGGGTTGTTTCCTCAAGACCAAGGACCTATCTAGAGCACATGCTGGCCCTAGGCACTAAGCTTGAATACTCCCCAATTAAAGATCAAGAACTTGCATTAATTATTGTCATGATTGCCCTGTTTCTGAGCAATTGTATTGATAATGGATCAGTGTTAACACAGAGATCAACAATTAAACCATTATATATCATTGATCATCAATTGTGCTGCTGTAAAAATCATTGTTAGTGTCAGAAATAATAAAAGTAAATGCTGTTCAGAGCCATTTACACATGACATTACTGCCTAGTTCACAGCCAGGTCTGGTGTTGTTCAGTGGGGTTGTCTGTGCTCGTGGACTAATGTGCCCTATTGGGAATACACAGCACACTATGGCAGTACCAGAATCTAGAATCTATATACATAGATTAACCCTACCCCTAAAAATATTAAATACAGGGACTGTATCATAACACCATATAGTGACTAAATAACATTATTATATCAAACCTAAATAATATAATCATTCCAATGATGCCAATAACATCTACTGTATATATTATCTATCCTTATGAATCAATCACTATTTGAAAAGGTATCTTCATTAATTAAATAATATATACACAAATGGGGGACATTTATCAATAATGGCGTAATTTGCGCCAACAAAAATACTAAATACAAATCAAAAGTGGTGATTTGTTTCACCTCATATACAGTCCTGATCAAAAGTTTAAGACCCACTTGAAAATGGCAAAAAATCATATTTTACATTGTGGATCTTAACATGGTTCTAAGGTAGAGCTTCAACATGCACAAGAAGAAATGAGAGTGAGACAAAACATTTTTTTGAGCATTCAATTAATTGAAAATAACTATTAAACTGAAACAGGCTGTTTTTTAGCTGATCAAAATTTTAGGACCACATGCCTTTAAAGGCCAAAATCTGTGCAAAGATGTGGATTCATTGTCATTCTCTGTCAGGTAGTCACACGTTGTGATGGCAAAGGCAAAAAAAACTCTCCCTTTTTGAACGTGGTCGGGTTATTGAACTGCATAAGCAGGGTCTCTCACAGCGCGCCATCGCTGCTGAGTGGGACGCAGTAAGACAGTCATTTGGAATTTCTTAAATGATCCTGAGGGTTATGGAACAAAAAAAGTCAAATGGAAGACCCCAAAAAAATTTCATCAGCACTGGCCAGGAGGATCCAATTGGCTGGTCCGTCAAGACACTGGACGATCCTCGACACAAATTAAGGGCCCTTACTGGTGCTGACTGCAGCCCCATAACCATCAGACGGCATCTGAGACTGAAGGGCTTCAAAAACAAAAAAGTCTTCAAAGACATTGTCTCCTTGAACGCCACAGAACTGCTCGTTTGGACTTTGCAAGAGAGCACCAAACATGGGACATTCAAAGGTGGAAGAAAGTTTTATTCTCTAATAAGAAAAAATTTAACCTTGATGGTCCTGATGGTTTTCCAACGTTACTGGCATGACAAGCAGATCCCACCTGAGATGTTTTCTACGCGCCACAGTGGAGGGGGCGCCATAATGGTCTGGGGTGGCTTTTTCCTTCAGTGGAACAATGAAGCTTCAGGAAGTGCAGGGGCGTCAAATGGCCGCTGGCTATGTCCAGATGTTGCAGAGAGCATTCCTCATGACTGAGGGCCCTCGTCTGTGTGGTAACGACTGGGTTTTTCAACAGGACCACGCTACAGAACACAATGCCCACAGGACAAGGGACTTCTTCCAGGAGAATAACATCACTCTTTTGGCCCATCCTGCGTGTTCCCCTGATCAGGGCTGGCCTTAGGTGTTAAGGCGCCCTGTGCGCCCCGGTTCATCTAAACATACACAAAGAGGGAAAACAATCTTTGTAACAAACAGTTTTTTTAAATTACTGATATATATTTAAATTTCTTTGAAAATTCTAATAAAAATTATTTTGTTTTAAATTACAGATAATTTAAATGCAAGTGCAAACAAGTACAATCATACCCAGTGTCACCCATAGCCAGGCTCCTGCCCCCCCTTAATCATACTATGTCACCTTTGCCCAGTCCCCTGCCCCACTTAATCATACCCAGTGTCACCCAGAGCCAGTCTCCTGACCCCCTTAATCATACCCTGTCACCTTTACCCAGTCCCCTGCCCTTCTTAATTATACCCAGTATCACCCTTACCCAGTGCCCTTCCCCCTCAATTAGACCCTGACCTCTTTAAATTAAGGGTGACAGACACTGGGTATGATTAAGGGGGGCAGAAGACTGGATAAGGGTGACACTGGGTATGATTAAGGGGCAGGGGACTGGGTAAAGGTGACAGGGTATGATTAAGGGGGGCAGGGGACTGGCTATGGGTGACACTGGGTATGATTAAAGGGGGCAGGGTCTAATAGAGAGGGCAGGGGACTGGGTAAGGGTGACACTGGGTATGATTAAGAAGGGCAAGGGACTGGGTAAAGGTGACAGGGTATGATTAAGGGGGGCAGGGGACTGGCTCTGGATGACACTGGGTATGATTAAGGGGGGCAGGGTCTAATTGAGGGGGCAGGGGACTGGGTAAGGGTGACACTGGGTATGATTAAGAAGGGCAGGGGACTGGATAAAGGTGACAGGGTATGATTAAGGGGGGCAGGGGACTGGCTATGGGTGACACTGGGTATGATTAAGGGCCTTAATCATACCCAGTGTCACCCATAGCCAGTCTCATGCCCCCCTTAATCATACCCTGTCACCTTTACCCAGTCCCCTGCCCCCCTTAATCATACCCAGTGTCAACCAAAGCCAGTCCCCTGCCCCTTACTCATACCCAGTGTCACCCTTATCCACTCCCCTGCCCCCTTAATCATACCCAGTGTCTGTCACCCTTTTCCAGTCCCCTGCCCCCTTAATCAAACCCAGTGTCTGTCACCCTTATCCAGTCCCCTGCCCCCCTTAATTAGACCCTGCCCCATTTAATGAAAGATATTTGTTAAAAAAAAAAAAAAACAATAAGAACAGGTACTCATTATTTGAAGTCTTCTGCTCCCTCCCTGTCTGCAGAGCACCGGCCGCCGCCCTCACACATTAAGTGGATCCTTCCATGGCTCTCTGTGAAGGCGCAGCACTTGGACGCTGCGCCTGCGCCCCTAAGCTCCTCCTCCACGCTCCGGAACCTGACCTGGCAGCTGCATCGGCTCAGCTCGCCAGGCTTGCCTCACACAATCTCGGGCCGGCCTGCTGTAAGAGACCGACTGCGAGCTGTGTCGGCTGCCGGGCGCCCCTGTTGCCATGGCGCCCTGTGCGGCCGCACAGCTCGCACCCCCCAATGGCCGGCCCTGCCCCTGATCTAAATCCAATTGAGAACCTTTGGGCATGGATGGCAAGGGAAGTTTACAAAAATGGACAACAGTTTCAGACAGTTGATTGCCTTCGTGCGACCATCTTCACCACTTGGAGAAATGTTCCCACTCACCTCATGGAAACACTTGCATCAAGCATGCTGAAACGAATTTTGGAAGTGATATCAATAACGGCGGCGCTACTCATTACTGAGTTCATGTTTGGAAGTTGGATTTCTGTTTTGGGGGGGTTTAGTTTTTTTTTGGAGGTGTGGTCCTAAACTTTTGATCAGCTGAAAAACAGCCTGTTTCAGTTTATTAGTTGTTTTCATTAAATTGAATACTTAAAAATGTTTTTCTAGCCATGCTAAATATGATTTTTTGCCATTTTTCAAGTGGTCTTAAACTTTTGATCAGGACTGTATCAAAAAGGTGCATGACACTTTTAACCACCTCCGGACCGCCGAACGCAGCGACGCGTCCCTGGAGGTGGTTGTTTCATTCGCCTGGACGCGCCGACGCGTCCTCTCGCGAGACGCGAGATTTCGGTCACAGCCGGCCCGCGCATGCGCATCGCGGGCCGGCAAAGTTCGAGGAGAATTGCATCAGCAACCTGCCAGCCAATGATCGTCGCTGGCAGGTTGCTGATTTTAAAAAAATCGAATCACAAGCCATATAACAGATCATATTAGTAAATATGATCTGTTATATGGCTTCTCTGCTCTTCTGCTGGTCCTTTTCGTCGGTTGGATCCAGCAGAGGAGCAGACTGAACTGTGAGTAGCACCAAACACTTCACTGTAGCCCCAGATAACCCCCCTGCACCCCAATTAACCCTTTGATCACCCCTTTGATCGCCCCTGTCAATCACTAGTGAAAGACAAAAAGTGATCAGTGTAAACTGTCACTTTTTTTTTTCACTAGTATTGGCTGTTAGGTTTTAGGGATAGTTTAGGCCCCTTGGTTAGGTAGTTAGCGTCAGTTAGCGCCCAGCCCACTGCACCGCAGTCACTTTTATTCGCTGATTAGTGTATCGCTAATCAGCATTTGTACTTTTATAGTATCTGTAAGTGATCAAAACTGATCACGGTCAGATCTATAATTGTATTAGTGTCACCTTAGCTCACCCTCCACCCAAAACGCAGTGTTTGCCCGATCAGGCCTGATCGGTCGCCCACACGTGCGTTCACCCAATCCCGCCCCACCGCAGTGACAAAAAATATATTTTTTTTGATCACTGCACATTCACTTTACACGCACTGCGGCGATAAAAAAATCAGTTTTGATATTTTTTATCAACCGCAGCGGCCTCCGGTACTTCTCTAGCCTCCCCTTTGTAAGACAGGCTTGCTTTTTTTCTTGGGTAGTCTCAGGGAATACCCCTAAATTTAGTAGTCCAAAATGTCAAACAGGGGGTATTCTTCTGAAGAGGCCTACAGGATTCTGACCCAGTCGGATGAGGAATGGGAACCCTTCTCTGACGAATCTAGCGGGTCAGAATATGAACCTGTAGAAAGCAGTGGCTCTCTGACCCAAAGTTCGGACGAGGAGGTGGAGGTCCCTGATAGAACCAGGCGTATCCGGCCCCGTGTCGCTAGACCACAGGTTGCGCAGGATCCGCTTCAAGAGCAGCAGAGTGGGGCTGTCGCTGCCGGATTACGTGGTGAGGCATACACCAGCAGCGCAGCCCTTCCTGGACCTAGTACCAGCACTGCCGTACAACATGGTGAAGTAGCGAGCACCAGAAGGGCAGTTGAAGCTGGTACGGTGGCACGTGCAGTAGTTACCCCGTCGCAGCCACCGCACAGACAGGCCCGTAGAGCCCCTAGAATCCCTGAGGTGCTGGCAAACCCTGATTGGCAGTCACCAACTTCAGCCGCACCAGTAGTTCCCCCTTTCACCGCCCAGTCTGGAGTTCGGGTTGAGACAGCTCAGATCGGTTCGGCCCTGGTATTTTTTGAGCTGTTCTTGACTGCGGAGCTCTTGGACTTAGTCGTGGCAGAGACAAACCGGTATGCCACACAATTTATAACCGCAAACCCGGGAAGCTATTATGCCCAGCCTTTCCGGTGGAAACCAGTCCAAGTTTCCGAACTTAAAATTTTTCTGGGCCTTCTCCTCAACATGGGTCTAACTAAAAAGCATGAATTGCGGTCATATTGGTCCACGAACCCAATTCATCACATGCCCATGTTCTCTGCTGCTATATCCAGGACACGATTTGAGACCATCCTGTGTTTTCTGCATTTTAGCAACAACACCACCTCCCGTCCCAGAGGCCACCCTGCTTTTGACCGGCTCCACAAAATTCGGCCCCTCATAGACCATTTCAACCAGAAATTTGCAGATTTGTATACCCCTGAGCAAAACATCTGCGTAGACGAGTCCCTAATACATTTTACCGGGTGCCTTGGCTTCAAACAATACATCCCAAGCAAGCGTGCCCGGTATGGGGTCAAATTGTATAAGCTCTGTGAAAGGCCACAGGCTATACCCACAAATTTCGGATCTATGAGGGAAAAGATCAGACCCTGGAGCCGGTCGGCTGCCCTGACTACCTGGGGAGCAGTGGGAAGACAGTCTGGGACTTGGCGTCACCCTTATTCGGCAAGGGGTACCATCTTTATGTGGACAATTTTTACACAAGTGTGGCCCTCTTTAGGCATTTGTTTCTAGAACAGATTTGCACCTGTGGCACAGCGCGAACTAGTCGCGTGGGCTTCCCCCAACGGCTCGTTACCACCCGTCTTGCAAGGGGGGAGAGGGCTGCCTTGTGTAATGAAGAACTGCTCGCGGTGAAATGGAGAGACAAGCGTGACGTTTACATGCTCTCCTCCATTCACGCAGACATGACATATCAAATTGAAAGGGCAACCCGTGTCATTGAAAAGCCCCTCTCAGTCCACGACTATAATGCGCTCATGGGAGGGGTGGACTTCAATGACCAGTTGTTGGCTCCCTATTTAGTTTCCCGCAGAACCAGACGCTGGTATAAGAAGGTGTCTGTATATTTAATTCAATTGGCGCTGTATAATAGTTTTGTTCTCTACAGTAAGGCTGGGAGAACACAATCCTTCCTCAAATTCCAGGAAGAGATCATCGAGAACGTCCTGTATCCAGGAGGTTCCATGGCCCCATCCACCAGTGTAGTTAGCCGTCTACACGAGCGACATTTCCCCAGTGTCGTTGCTGGTACCTCAACCCAACCGCCACCCCGAAAAAAATGTCGTGTCTGTAGCAGGAGTGGAATAAGGCGTGACACCGGCTATTTCTGTCCTGACTGTCCTGACCACCCTGCCCTATGCTTAGGAGAGTGTTTCCGGAAGTACCACACACAGGTACACCTAGCATAGGGATCACATCTCACCAGGACAGGCACACAGGGCTATTAGGGCCCATTCACTGCAAACCTCTCCTTTCACCTGGGATAAAGTGCATAACGTACTTCGCCACATCTTTGGGCGATTTGCGCTTTGCACATTGTCCCATGGGGAAGGAGAGGTTTGTTCTATAAAGGTAAAAAAAACTAAACAAAAAACAAATTACCGGTAAGTAAAAGAGTTAAAAAAGTTTAAAAAAAGTTAATATGTTCTGTTCTGAATGTTAATAAATTTATTGCGTTGCGGCCTGGTTTTTTCTTTTTTGTTTTGTTTTTTTTACCTTCCAGGTGGACCAACCGATCGACTAGCTGCAGCACTGATGTGCATTCTGACAGAAGCATTGCGCTGCTGTCAGATTACACACAAGTCGGTGTATGCGGCGCTGCAAGACGAGATTTCTCCTCTGCAGTAAAAGATACGTTTGCCGAGGCATATGAGCTGAGGAGGTGGCGGTGTTCATATACTTTGGCAAACACTTTGTGTATATATATAAAAAAAAAAAAATACCGGCAATGATTTATTCATCCACATCGATTGATGTGAATGGAGAAATCTGGTTTGCCAAGGCATACGAGCTAAGTGGGTATGGATGTTGGGCGGAGCTCCTATGTCCTGGCAGACACCTTTCCCCTCCTTTTTCTTTTTTTGGCAGAGATTTTTTCATCCACATTGATCGATGCGAATGAAGAAATCTGTGCCGTTCATTTTTTTCTTTCCGCCCAGAGGCTGAACGGAAAAAAAAAATCTCATTACCCGTATGCTCAATATAAGGAGAATAGCAGAAACTCCTAATGCTGGGCATACATGTAATGATTGCGGAGACCCTCAAATGCCCGGGCAGTACAAACAAATAACACCATTTTGGAAAGAAGACACCCCAAGGTATTCGCTGAGGGGCATATTGAGTCCATAAAAGATTGAAATTTTTGTCCCAAGTTAGCGGAAAGGGAGACTTTGTGAGAAAAAAATCAAAAAAATAAATTTTTCGCTAACTTGTGCCAATTTTTTTTTTTTTCTATGAACTCGCCATGCCCCTCATTGAATACCTTGGGGTGTCTTCTTTCCAAAATGGGGTCACATGTGGGGTATTTATACTGCCCTGGCATTTTAGGAGGCCCCAAAGCGTGAGAAAAAGACAACTTTTCCCATTTTTTTATACAAAGTTGGCATTTGACCAAGATATTTATCTCACCCAGCATGGGTATATGTAAAATGACACCCCAAAACACATTCCCCAACTTCTCCTGAATACGGAGATACCAGATGTGTGACACTTTTTTGCAGCCTAGGTGGGCAAAGGGGCCCACATTCCAACGAGCACCTTTCGGATTTCACTGGCCATTTTTTACAGAATTTGATTTCAAACTCCTTACCACACATTTGGGCCCCTAGAATGCCAGGGCAGTATAACTACCCCACAAGTGACCCCATTTTGGAAAGAAGACACCCCAAGGTATTCCGTGAGGGGCATGGCGAGTTCCTAGAATTTTTTATTTTTTGTCACAAGTTAGTGGAAAATGATGATTTTTATTTTTTTTCCTTACAAAGTCTCATATTCCACTAACTTGTGACAAAAAATAAAAACTTCCATGAACTCACTATGCCCATCAGTGAATACCTTGGGGTGTCTTCTTTCCAAAATGGGGTCACTTGTGGGATAGTTAAACTGCCCTGGCATTCTAGGGGCCCAAATGTGTGGTAAGGAGTTTGAAATCAAATTCTGTAAAAATGACCAGTGAAATCCGAAAGGTGCTCTTTGGAATATGGGCCCCTTTGCCCACCTAGGCTGCAAAAAAGTGTCACACATGTGGTATCTCCGTATTCAGGAGAAGTTGGGGAATGTGTTTTGGGGTGTCATTTTACATATACCCATGCTGGGTGAGAGAAATATCTTGGCAAAAGACAACTTTTCCCATTTTTTTATACAAAGTTGGCATTTGACCACCAGGGGCTGAGGTGGTTAAAATGTGACTTTTTAAAATATAAACCTTATTATTTGCCTATTTCTCCAATAGCACAAAAATGCTATTTTTTTAAAGCAAAATATGCCATTTCAGCCAACCCTGCCAGACCACACTTCAGACTTTTGAAACATATTTGCAACTTTCATTTTTAGCAAATATCTTTTTATTAGTATTTTTTCAGTCAAAATAATACAAACCAAAAGAGAAAGGTACATAAGCCATGAATTAATAAGCTCTGCATCAAGGAGTGAAGAGGGGTAGTGAAACGACTGGGAGATCAAAACTCATGTAAATCTTTGTTCATTACATAAAGTTGTATAATGCACATAAAACAATAAAAAAAAATAAAGAAAAAAACAATGGAAATTGCTAGTGATGGACGAACATCTGCCGGGACGGTTCGCGAACGCGATCGTGCAAATGTGATCAAATGTTCACGAACCGCAAGTTCGCAGAGGGTCCCATTCTTTTTAATGGCAGGCGAACCTGAAAAACCTTTAGCTGATATTTGCAGCCAAGAACACGGACACCGGCAATGTGCATTCCCGCAATTTGTGGACTGCACATCGCCGGCACTATAATAGAAAATGCCTAATCTTGTCTGCAATTCCGGACAATAATAGGACATGTTCTATCTTTTTGCGGAAACTGAAGCACAGATGCAAATGCGGATGCGGACAGCACATTCCAGCCCCATTGAACATGAATGGGTCTGCACCCGTTCCGCAAAATTGCGGAACGGATGCGGAACCATTTTGCGGATGTGTGAATGGAAAAGATATCCCTCAAAATAAAAATAAATTTAATTATTAAAGTTAAAGGAGTTCTGCACTTTGTTTTAACTGATGATCTATCCTCTGGATAGATCATCAGCATCTGATTGGCGGGGGTCTGACACCCAGGACCCCCGTCGATCAGCTGTTTGAGAAGGCAGCGGCACTCCAGCAGCGGCGTGGCCTTCTCACTGTTTACCGCTGGCCCAGTGACGTCACTGGGCCAGCGGTAAACAGCGAGAAGGCCGCGCCGCTGCTGAAGCGCCGCTGCCTTTTCAAACAGCTGATCGGCGGGGTCCCGGGTGTTGTACCCCCGCCGATCAGATGCTGATGATCTATCTAGAGCACGGGTGTCAAACACAAGGCCCGCGGGCCGAATCCGGCCCGCCAGACCTCGTCATGTGGCCCGCGCAGCGAGCGAGCTGGCGGCGGCGGCTGGGTACAGGGAGATCTCCAGTCATCTGTATCGCCGTCCTCAGGACAGCGATACAGATGCCTGCCTGTGCTGCGGTAGGGGAGGGAGAGGAGTGTCCCTTTCCCTTCCTCTGATAGGCTGCCGGCCTAGTGCCTGCAGCCTATCAGAGGCCGGCGCAGACGGCCCGATGACGTCATCGCGCTGCCTGAGCCATACAGCGTGGGACACAGGCCAGAAGAGGCCTGCATCGCATCACTGACATGGAGGTAAGTATGTGGTTTTTAATTTTTTTTTATTATGTACAATACTTTTACTGGCGGGGGCTGTTATTACTGGCAAAGGGGGGGCTGTTTGTTATTACTGGCAAAGGGGGGCTGTTATTACTGGCGGGGGCTGTTATTACTGGCGGGGGCTGTTATTACTGGCAAAGGGGGGGCTGTTATTACTGGCAAAGGGGGGGCTGTTATTACTGGCAAAGGGGGGCTGTTATTACTGGCAAAGGGGGGGCTGTTATTACTGGCGGGGGCTGTTATTACTGGCACAGAGGGGCTGTTATTACTGACACAGAGGGGCTCTTATTACTGGGGCTGTTATTACTGGCATAGAGGGGCTGTTATTACTGGGGGCTGTTATTACTGACACAGAGGGGCTCTTATTACTGGGGGCTGTTATTACTGGCACAGAGGGGCTCTTATTACTGGGGGCTGTTATTACTGGCACAGAGGGGCTCTTATTACTGGGGGCTCTTATTACTGGCACAGAGGGGCTCTTATTACTGGGGGCTGTTATTACTGGCACAGAGGGGCTCTTATTACTGGGGGCTCTTATTAATGGCACAGAGGGGCTCTTATTACTGGGGGCTGTTATTACTGACACAGAGGGGCTCTTATTACTGGGGGCTGTTATTACTGGCACAGAGGGGCTCTTATTACTGGGGGCTGTTATTACTGGCACAGAGGGGCTCTTATTACTGGGGGCTCTTATTACTGGCACAGAGGGGCTCTTATTACTGGGGGCTGTTATTACTGGCACAGAGGGGCTCTTATTACTGGGGGCTGTTATTACTGGCACAGAGGGGCTCTTATTACGGGGGGCTGTTATTACTGGGGGCTGTTATTACTGGGGGCTGCTATTACTGGCATAGGGGGCTATTATTACTGGCACAGGGGGGGGGCTGTTAATACTGGCACATGATTGGGGGCACTATAGGGGCATCTACTGAGGCCACAAAGAAGGGGTATTTTATATGGGCTCTCTGTACAGTACAATTTTATACTGGGACACATGGTGGGTACTGTGGGGAAGGGGGGAGAGGAGTACTATGGGGTCATCTACGGGGGACACTAAGAAGGGGTATTTTATACTGGCACATTATGGGGCACTATGAGGACATTAGCTCAAATGGGGGCATTACAAGGGGGTATTTTTTGCACTGTCACATTATAAGGAGAATTATTACTACATTATGGTGGGCTTTTTTACTCCCCCATGGTATGACCCCCTAGTAGCAGCACCAGCCTCTCCCTGCTCTGCTATCCCTCTGCACCTTCTCCAAATACTTATTATGAAATCTTTCTCATTAGGATAAAACACCTCATCAGCTCCACCGAGCCCCCGGCCAAAGTGTGGAAGTGGCGTCCGAGATCCCCAAGGGCCAAGCCAAGTAACTAAGTTTTCCGGCCCTTTGAGGGTGACCAAACTGCTGATGCGGCCCCCGATGAATTTGAGTTTGACACCCCTGATCTAGAGGATAGATCATCAGTTAAAACAAAGTGCAGAACCCCTTTAAGCAAAAAGCATAGATGTGGTAGGCAATAACAAGTGCTCATCGGCACTAAATCAGGTGCTCGGCGGCACCAAATCAGAAACCATATGTCCTACCACAATCCGGGGGGTTCCAGTGCACATCCATGAATCCCGGAGGGAAAGCAAAAACCATCTATCCCTGGGCTAGATGATGATGTGGTATTGAAGGACAGGGTGGGCAAAGAACTGTCCGTGATATTGCCCTACAGGGGGGTGCTATTCTTACCCTGATAGCCTAACCACAGACCATCCGCCCTGATAAGAGCGAACCCGTCCGGAACCTTACCCTATATAAAAATGGCCCTATTAAGCCCCTAGGCCCCTGACTTGCAGGTGATCACTATATAGATCTATGTGTTTTTGACTCATTATAAAAGTATAAGTATATCGCACCCCTCTGTGTATCACACATATAGATAGCACACCTATACTAGTCCTTAAAATGACTTTTGTGGCCCTATTAGCTAGCGTTTGGTGTCCCAAACAGCCTGTCCCTGCTCTACACAGCAACCTCTCCCTACACTGGCAAAACACTGGATGTAAAATGGCGGCCAGATCAGGTTTATTTATAAGGTAGGGGTTATGTCCATGTGCTGAAATGTCTCAATTGGCTGTCCTGTACCACCTGATGGATGTGTCATGGGTCAAAGTTCTTCATAATGTAAAAGAATATGGTGGGCACAAATTTCTCCATATGTTCGCATGTTCGGCGAATTGCAAACATGCAAAGTTTGCCGCGAAACGACCACCGGGCGAACCGCAAGGCCATCTCTAGAAATTGCATCCTGAATAAGCCTAATAGACAGGTATCTATTGCGGAATAACATCACAGAGAACTCATAAGTGGCAAGGAGTAAGTCTGGGGTTCAATAAAACAGGTAGAATGCAATATAGCCTCTTTCACCATGGTGTTGCAGTGTCTGTATTCCCTCCAGGGAGCCCATAATTGTGATAATCTAAAGTGAGTTCTGTTCGCCCAGCTAGCTAGTTCCTACATAACGCAGAGTTGGTCTACCTTTGGGAAATAGAAGGAGGATTAGTATTGAGCCAATTGAGAGGGATCAGCAATCTAGCGGCTTGAACTAGCCAAGTTGGGAGGTCAGATGCCACTGGCGTCCAATTAGCTGAAGGCAGCCAGAGTAATACTGAAGTGGATAAAAGCTGGATCGAGGTACCATAAATGTCATTAACTTTACTTTCGATCTGGGTCCAGTAATTACACATGAGTAGACAAAACCAAAAAATGGCCCAATGAACCTATTCCTTGTGAGCACCTCCAGCAAGTATCTGTCGCTACCACTCTCAGGTGGTTTAATAAATTACTAGGATCATTGTACCGGCTTCACAGGATTACCATTAATTCTAAGACGTAAATTTTAATAAATTATACATAAAAAAGCTATTGGACTCCTTGGATACAAAAAATAAATGATGAAAAGTCAAAACAAAAACAAAACCTTAATGTGGAAAGGATATTCCACTAGCCTATGTTTGCAGGATTAGGCAGTCAAATGTGGATTGAATAGGCTCTTGGGGCAGTAGCCCTAATGCTGCCCCTAATGGTGTTGCCCTGCCTGCAAACGGAATAGCCCCCCCAGATAGGGGCGATCCCATGTCTCGTACCTCCTAGTAATCCCTAGAATCGTTAGATCATTGTACCAACTGGTCATGGTTTTATAGGAGTGTTCTTGGATTTTGATACAGCATGAGAAGACATGAGATCTCAAATGGATTTGAGCAATCTCCGCTTCATATCTAAACCTTTTTCCTGTTTTTTTTTTTAGTATAATCAGGGGTATCTCCACTGTTCATAGATTGTAGAGTCTTATACAATAGTGATATGATGACCAAGTGCCAATTTTTGTAGCCATGTAGCTTCTGTCATTGAACTATATTTGGAGTGGAGTGCCAAACATGAGCGTCTAAATTCTTGCTCATCAAGGAAGTTACCCTCCTTAATATAAAGAGAACAGAGAGGCTCTATGTCCATAGCTGATTTAGTACTGGCAAAAAACTCAGTGATGTTAAAGTCCTTGAACAGGTGACAAAAAGGAGGGGGACAACTGGTATATGGTCAGAGGATATATGGTATCAGGGAGAATTGCATAAGGTTTGGGGGGTCAGAGAATGGAACTTGGCTTGTCCTAAGAGAGTTTATATTGAAATGAATGCTCTTAGTTAAACCCTCAGGGGGAGGGGATGACCCAGTGATTCCCCATAGACCCATCGATTGCCCATCCGATAGGTTTGCCATTTCGATATCAGAGCCTAAAATCTTAAGATGTGGAACACACAACTGTAACTTCAGCTGTACCGCTTTTGTGAGAGAAGGATTTATGATTTTATGAATATATAATGAGAATATTCTGTAGTACACATTTCTGTCCACTAGATGGCTGCAAACCATATGTATGAGAAGGTCAATGAGGGAGGGGGAAGAGGGGATTCTGAAACCACTCCTATCAGGTTAAGGAGCCAATAGCCTCTTCTTAAGGAACACCCCTTTTGTGATGTCATGTCTGCTATTTAAGTGAATGTACTGTGAATAAAAGGCTCTCTCTCTCGCCTGCCCTCTTCTACCATGGCTAAAGGAGGATGAGAAGATGCTTTCATGAAACCACCTAGTGTCTGGTCTCATTATAAAGCAGTATGCTGTACACATACTTATTCTTCTAATTGATTTGGCACCACACAAAGAAGAAGGAGAGTCGCATGAATTGCGACGACAAAATGGCGCCGAGCGTGGAGCAGACAGCTTGCGTAACTTCCGATTCAAACGCCACGAGAGCGACTTAAACGGAACCATCAGACGAGATCACATGCCGGCAAGGTAAGAAAGCTTTATTTCTTACGAATCTCCTCTGAAACTTCCGCTTTTGTGGGTTCTCAAGAGTTGAATTGGTGTTATCGCGATATAAGGGTTCAAGTTATAGCTGATCTGTCTGTTAGAAAGAACCTGTTGAAATATTCCTTCTTTGTGTGGTAGAACATGCTGGAACTAAACGGAAATTGTTAGACAGCTGAGCCGGATATCCTGTGACGTAGAATTGGATCCCAGCCCAAGATTCTGACGAGAATCTGGAGATAAGGGTTAATACTAATTGCCATAGGCAATTGGAAGTTATTAAGATTTTGTATCCCGGTGAATTGACTAGGGGTCTTCACTTTGAGAGATTGTGGGCTCAATACTATTATATCATTTGATCTTTGTGCAACTGCGCTTAAGTTTGTGGGTTCGGTGGCGATTACTTATAGTAATCGGATTCCGTTTGATCTTTGTGCAACTACGCTTAAGTTTGCGGGTTTGATAAATAGCAATTGTTAGAGCTTTGTGCAACTACAATAATGGGAAATTCGAATGTTACAGGACAGAGTAAAGAGATATTAACGGCGGCTCAGTTGATGCGAGGAAAAGAAAGGAAAAGTTTCAGTTAGAAATAAAAGTTGAAAGCATTCTGTCATACTAAGTAGCAGTGATTTCCGGTATTATCCGTAAATATGCAGTTTTGTGTAAAAGTTCCCACTAGAGTTTGCAAATGCAGTAGGAGATAGATTAAATTAAAGTTTGTGGAAAACTGTAGATGGAAAGTTGAAAGTAATTGAGGAGAATGGACAATACTGCTATAGTAAGATGGAGGATTTGGGTGTGATAGGGAACAAAGAGAGTTGGCCATGCGGCATTCCCTTCCCCCCACCACATGTGTTGTAACTTTAAAAAAAAAAAAGAGTAATCCTGGGTCTTGTGGTCCATCAAAGACTACCTATTGCTTTTTCTGTCAGCCACTCCTCTACTCCAGGTGCTGGAATGTGCTAATCAGCACCACCCACTGTGCCTTCTGCTCTCTCTAGCTTTTCCCCACCCCCCAAAAACTCTTTCCTTAGGCCCTTATGGGGGATGAAAGTGTGTGTGCAAGTAACATGTTGTGTGTTTGTGGATCTCAAAGACTTTACACAATCCTATGATAGTTCCAACACTGGATTATATCCAGTGATGTCTGAAAATAACCTTTCCCAATTGTATGTCCCATCAGTTAAAAATGTACCTGCAGTAATTATTCCCATGATGCTAGTTGGAAGTGTCCAGTCTACTCAATCTAGATTGCACCCATTTTAAGTCCTTATTCAGGTATGAGTGAAAGTGTAGGGATATCTGCATCATTATATGATGTATGACATATACTACACCCAGTAGTAACATCAATCTTGCCATGATGAATAGAATTCCCAATTCAGAGGACTTACTTATGCTGCTTTATAGAAAATTAGTTAAAATATGGAGAGTTTTCTCATATTATTTATGAGATTTGGAAAATTGAGTCCAATGTAGAGCTGGGGATTTAATGCATAGTGAAGATCAGTGAGTCTGTGATGAAGTGTTTAGATCATCAGTCAGTCACAATGTCATCAGGACAGAGTGTGTGGAGAAAGTTTTCACTAGACTCCAGAAAAGTTGGGTGGATTTGGATTTTTGAGATTACCTTATCTATGCATGAGAAGATCCTAAGTGCTGCCTTTGTGTATGATCTTGAGAATCATCTAGAAAGGTCTAGTGTTGGCTAGGCTTGAGAGAAGTTCATTTTGTCCCTATTTTGTCATATTGTTAAAGTTAAATCAAACAAAGACCTAAGGTGGGCGTGGCTGCATATCAGTCCTTCCCACAAGGGGGCGAGGAAGACTTTGTATGTACTTGCCCACTTCCTCACCTGTGGGAGGAAGACAAATGTTCAGCCCATTCAAATGAAACGCCCATAGGAAATTAACAACCCAGAATCAAATACTGGATCCCTGTTATCTATACAGTCCTTGGGATCTAATTACATTGCCTCATAGCAAACATGTTCCATGATCTCTCATGGCTAAGGGTAGTATCACATGTATAGGAGCATCTAGTAATGCAATTCCTACTCCTCTCACCAATTAATCACCGTCTTAAGGGTGTGCAAAATTAGATCCGATCACTCTGCTGCATCTGGAAGGGGGGAGTCTGGGAGTAGTAAATACAAATATAAAAATTCAAATTTAATGTCTCCATCCAATTAATAACCACATTTTTGAGTTTCTGGTAGATCATTTCAGGTTCCTGGAAGATGGATCACCTCGGACAGGATATGCTGTTCCTACTTAATCTGATGTTGTCAAGAAAGAAGCACTCCGTCCAGCAATGGTAGTGCAGGAGACCGAGCTGAAGACACTCGCTGAGGTTGGTAAGATGGCTGAGGGTAAGACTGCTAACATCCAGGTATGCCTTTGGTATCACTCGTTATTATAGTCTAATCTAGTGAAGCAGAGATTTTGTTGGATCCATGGCTAAGCCCATCAATAATGAATGCTGAGTGTATGAAAGATGTTTGATGCCCTGATACTGCCTGAGAAGGTAGAGGTTACATTATTACCTGAAGTCTACCCTAAGTGGAAATCTGTGTGATAAAGGATGGCTTAAGGCCAGTGGACTTCCAAAAAGTTTGTCTTTTTCAGATACAGGTTACAGAGGCTGAAAGGAAACATCAAAGGATAAAGGTAGAAGTAATAATAGGACTCTGGAGAGTTGGTAATAAACTCTTCCTTCAGAGGGCACTCTACCTAAAGAGAGAGAAGGTGTGATTGGGTTCTGTGGTGGATGACTCCTGGGTTCAACAATGCTGCCACTAGGTGAATGCTGTAATAATGATGAGAGAACTATGGGAGTTCCAGGAAGGCATATGCCAAGGTCATCTTACCCATTTCAGAGACTGCGGAT
The DNA here is from genome assembly GCF_905171765.1 of Bufo bufo. Lineage (NCBI taxonomy): Eukaryota > Metazoa > Chordata > Amphibia > Anura > Bufonidae > Bufo > Bufo bufo. The sequence goes on along the minus strand of NC_053389.1, from coordinate 564,528,459 downwards.
TGACTACATTCAGAACAAAGATGGAACAGTGTGAATATGTCTGTCTATATTGATCTCTTTCCAGGATATTCGGAGATTTGGCCTGTAGCGAAGGCTACAGCTAAAAGATACTGACTGAGGTGAGAGTACCTATCCCTGGGGTTTTTCTTCCTCCGATATACATCTAACCGGAAGATAGGCCTAAGTCCTTATGAAGTACTCTTTGGGAATGCTCCTGGATTAGGTGTCTATTTCCCCAATAGTTCCAGATGCAGCCTAGTAGTTTTCCAAATTATGTTGTCTGTTGCACAAGTTTATTGTCTAATGTGTATTTCCAAGTTTTAGTTGTTTCCTAGAATCCAGACTGTATAGAAGCGATTCATTCTTCACAATCAGGAGATTGGATAGTGGTGAAAAAAGAGACGTGTGGAAAGTCCTAGAGCTACGGTTTGAAGATCTACATCAAGTCCTGATAACCGCCGCCACTGCTGTCGAATTGCAAGGAAAAACTGATCGTATTGCAATCAAATGCCAGGACTTTAAGAGCCATGATGTTGTTTCATGCCTTATTGTTTGTTCCATATTGTACAAAGGGGAAATCACAGTCAAATCAAATTCCAACGGTGTTATATTATCAAGATGAGTCAGGAACAACTAAGTTGACTTTTGCAGTATAGTGGACTGTAAGACAGATGACAGATAGGACACTTGGTTTTGGTCTAATAAGTACATCTGTGTGACGGGGACTGACCCAGTCTATGGTAATTGTATTTAAATATGACCATACCAACTGTGGATATTGGAAATTAACCGAATGGAGTACTAGTCTGAAGTGTTGGGAATATAATCTAGTGGAAACTACCTCTAGAGTCAGTAAAGGCGAAGGTTTGTTGCAAAGGATGACTATCCTGAAGGGAACACCACCAAACAGTTGTAAACATGATGAGTGTAATCCTCTGTTCCTGTCCATTAGAAATCCTATACAACAGGATTTGGGGATATATGTGTTAGGAGCGTGTGTAAGTGACAAAGATCCCCTAGGCAAATTTAGAATGTTGGTAAGAGAGAGAAACCTCAAAGTTCAGTTGCTTCTGTGGCTCCTACATCCTTACCTATAATTGACATTAAATATTTGGCCAAATTTAAAATATAATGACAAACTGACCTTAGAGACAGGATTTATACAGGAAAGCCCTTTGGTGTTTTCCCTCCAGGATATTGTTCTTACATAATTCAGCTGAAGATGACAAGTAGTGACTCTAACGTTTACTCTGACAGTTGGTTTATCAACCAAAATTATCAAAACGCAGATATCTGGTGATTGTGTGGAGATTTGAAACTCCGACCCAGGATGCAGGTAGAATGAAGTGGCCAATGTACCCTGATCAAGTCCTGATCGGGTACTGATGCCATTTGTTCTATTCTCACCTCCTGAGTGGGATCAAATCAGAAAACATTGTCCGGTCACGACTAAGGAGGTCACTGCCTACATCTTTTGACTCACGTTTATACATGGATACATGGATGCCATAGGAGTCTGTAGTAGAGTTTCTGATTAATTTAAAGCAAAAAGTCAGATAGTTGCAGGATTTGAGTCATTAACTCCCATGATTAGTAAAAATAATAATAATAATTTTTTTGATTGGATTAACATATCTATTGTCATCAACAGAGATTTGTGAATTATATCTGTGATGCTGTTAAGGGAATGGTGGAACAACTGAGCTCTTTTCCAGTGATGACTCTACAGAACCGACTGGTCCTTGACAGCAGAAAAAGGAGGGGTCTACAAGAACGGCTGCATCTACATCCTGGACAACACTGCCCCTGATGGAAGGATCACCAAGGATCTGAAGAAACTGATGGAAGGATCACCAAGGATCTGAAGAAACTGATGAACTTTATCAAATGAACTGACGGGAAAAATTCTGAAATTAATATCATGGCCAGAATAATGTTTTGGGAACTGGTTCAGCGACTACAATGTTATTAGAATTTGGTTTTAATGGGCTGTCATATAGTTCTACATTTTAGGAAAATTGTTTTGAAAATGTATAATACATCCATGCCCACACTATGTGTGTGTGCTGTGCCCCTGTCAAAGACAAAGATTATTCCATCCTTAAGTAAATAAAACCTTGTTGATGGTTGCGGGGTAATAGGACAAGGTGAAGGCAAACCCGAAAGGGAGTTGAGGGGACCTGGTGAAGCAATAAGGAAAGTCCAGCTCTTCGCTGTTTAGGGCGTTGGGAGAGTACCTCACTTTGCCTGTTTACCTCTGGTCTATTTCCCGCAAAAGGAGGGATTTGTGAGAGAAGGATTTATGATTTTATGAATATATAATGAGAATATTCTGTAGTACACATTTCTGTCCACTAGATGGCTGCAAACCATATGTATGAGAAGGTCAATGAGGGAGGGGGAAGAGGGGATTCTGAAACCACTCCTATCAGGTTAAGGAGCCAATAGCCTCTTCTTAAGGAACACCCCTTTTGTGATGTCATGTCTGCTATTTAAGTGAATGTACTGTGAATAAAAGGCTCTCTCTCTCGCCTGCCCTCTTCTACCATGGCTAACGGAGGATGAGAAGATGCTTTCATGAAACCACCTAGTGTCTGGTCTCATTATAAAGCAGTATGCTGTACACATACTTATTCTTCTAATTGATTTGGCACCACACAAAGAAGAAGGAGAGTCGCATGAATTGCGACGACACTTTGTAATAGAGACGCATGTCTGGAAGGCTAAATCCACCATATAGGTAATCTTTGGTCAACCTATGATGGGCCAATCTGGGTTTATATTTGCGACTTTTGAAGCATATTTGCGACATTTCCACTGGTAAATTGCAACTTTTTTCTGAGACTCTGACGTTTTTGTCATGTTTTGTTTTTGTTGAATGTCAATTTACTGACGAAACCCTTTTGTTTAGCTCATTTATATTAGATAAAAATAAATGTATCCTATTTTAATACCTTCTTATCACTTGCTCCAATAGAGTTTTTTTAAATTTTTATAAATGTGACTTTTTGACAAAAAGTCGCATCTTTATGCCATAAATGAGACTTTTTATACAAAACACCACCATATAAGTTGGCTTAATTGTCCGCAACAATTTGAACCATTTCTGCTGATAAGTGGATGATAAATGAGGCATAATATGCACCAAATTGATAGCACCACCAATTTTGACATTTCTAACAATTTTTTTTGGTGTGATATATTCTTTATGGTAAACATTGTGGAGAAAACAGTTGATACATTTTTCGCAAATCAAAATGCCATTCTTTTTGGCTCAATAAATGCCCCTCAATATACCTAAACCATAGAAACATTAAAACCATAAAATAAGTGACTTGATATCTTGTTATATACTGTCAATAGTAATGTACAATGAATAATTATAGAGACCTTTTTACAGATAATGTGTACAACTATGCAAAAATCTATGCTGTCACTAAATAGTCTCATACTGAGGTGGCTGTGGGGTTAAACACGTAGAGGTCTGAGGTGGATACTGATAGCCTTTGCCTTAATATGTTGCACTCTGGTTAGTAATTCTATTTTGCAATTGTTCTTTGCAGTATATATAGATATTTTTGCATTAAGCTAAACACATTACCAGTCTATGAGTTTCTATAACTTTATAAACTGGATCTCGGTAAATATTATCACATTATTTAATCATTATACATTGCGCTGACAGTATATTACAATGGTATAAGGTCTCATCAAGACCTTAAAAGGGGTTGTCCAGCCTGTTTATATTGATGACCTATCCTCAGGATAGGTCATCAATATCTGATCGGCATGGATCCATCTCCTGGCACTCCCAAAGATCCCCTGTTTGAAGAGTGGGTGGCACTCCATTTGAGCAATACTTCATTATATTGCCCTGTCATTTTAGAATTGCAGTATTATTACAAGTACTCATTACATTCACTTGAATGCAGCGAGTAATTGAAATTACACTATGCCATTACTATAGGTGAGATGACGTGTAGTGTAATGAATAGGAAGCAGTGCTCTCATGGAGTGCCACCTCCTCTTCAAACAGCTGATTGGCAGGGGCACAGGGTGTTGGATCTCGGCTGATTAGATATTGATGACCGATCCTGAGGATAGGTCATCAATACAAAACAGGCTGCACAGCCCCTTTAATATTCAAGGTGAGGCAGCTTGTTTAAATAAGTTAAGGTATTGTGAAAATATTGGGAAAATATAATATATAAAATATAATATAATATAAAATTAAAAAAATAGTAACAATGGTGCCTCAAAATAGTGCTATAGATAGGATTCAAGCTGGTGTGGGTTTGCGTTTATGCTTCCATGTAGACATAAGATACCATTCATGTTTGTAATAAAACTATGTTTTAAACTTGGTGTACATTTGTAGGAGCCGAACAAAGTGATGCATAGTAAAGTGACACAATAAGGCATGCTATAACATAAAATAATGTTTTTCAAGATCATTTGACAAGCTAAGAAAAAATGTAACATTACCAAGGAAATGATCTGGAGTTTCAATTTATAAAATAAATTCAGGATTCTCAAGTCTTGGTGTGAATTCATTAATTCAGTACAGGCACTCAAGAAGCAATATGATTTTGTTAGTTTAACTTGAAAAGGTGTGAAACACAAATGAGATGAAAGTGCTTACTCATGGAGCTATGTGTAGGAATCTAATTGGTGTCATAAATTGTAGCCTGGGAGGTGTGAGACATATGTGATCAATTCAAGTCAGTTTCTTTTCTTCTAAGTAATTCCTCCATTCTATATGACATATCTTTTTTAGTTCTCAATGCATACTTTTAATAGCATGTAAGTCTTGAGGGTAGTAAACAAAGTCTTTGTAGACAATAGTCATATTATTAATGTGCACAAACAAAACACATATCAGACATCACAAGTACAGGAGTACAACTGATCATTTTCAAACATCTTGGAGTAGTGTCTATTCAGTAGACTGCTGACCCATAGGAACCAACAGGCACTAATGTGAGACACCAAGGGGTCAGGCAAAAATGTAGTCAGGGATTAGCCAAGGTCAGGGCAAGCAGAAGTTGGGCAATCCAGTCAGTCTGAAGGTCAGGGCAGGTAGTTCAGCTCAGTATGGAGACCAGGCAGAGGTCAGGTCAGGCAGCAAAGGGTTAAATCCAGAGATCAGGCACAAGTTAGTACACAGTCAGACAAATAAGATAGCACTAGAGTGTTGGAACCTATTTCTTAGGCACCATTCCACAGGAGATGCCTTTAATATCCTAGGGGGGAGCTATAGGCTGGGGAATATTAAGGTATATGTGCTGGCTTTTTAAGAGCTGTAAAGAGTGCATGCACGCCACACAGGGAGTGAGGGTCAGAGCTGGCAGGCAGCAGGCCTCAACATGCATGGGGAGGATGGAACAGCACTACCCCCTAGGCTGCCAGGCAACCAGGTGGGCACTAAGCTGGCTGTGCCTGAGAGTGAGATGGAGGTGAGAACAGACTGCAGGCACAACAGAACCATTCTACTTTATCACTTTTTTTTACAATTTAAGTTTTCTGTCAAACTGGCAAGTGTTAGGAGCACCTACCTGAGTAACAATAGGACCTGATATGTATTTTGTAATGCAACGCTAATTGGCTGAAAGTTTCCAATGATCTTCCCAAATGCCCTTTACAACTGGATACCAGGTACAGTATAAAAAATGTCATACTGAGGTTCCTTAAGCTCACCATAGGAAATTATTCTCAGGGCCCAAACGCTATATTATCAATAAAGCCGAATAGATTTTAAATCAAAGAAATAGAACCAAGTGCCAATTGATTTTCTAAAAAAGGCATCTCCAAATGTTGGATCTTTAGGCCCACCATAGGATTCACTGGTACTCTGGGGGGAGAGTCCGACCATGCAGATAATGCGGGGATAGCATTATCAGTGTATTTCTGCTTTGTCAAGGAGGGGTGACAACTGATATCACACCCCATCTGTAAATTTTTCTAGCATTTCCTTTATTTTTTTCAGAACAAATGAGAAATGTACAGTTAACCAAGTTTTGTAGCCAGTTCCTCGGCCTTTTGATTTTTAAAGCTTGTCAATTTATTGCCACGAACTTTGGGGCACATTTACTAAGACTGGTGTTTTAGAAGCCGGTCTTAATAAAACTCCACAGGTGTCGGAGGATCCACCAACATTTTAAGGCGGTGCAGTCCTCTCCATAACTTCGCCACATCCAGTGCCAGTTCTAAATGTAAGACAGATTCCTTGTTGTCTTACATTTAGACCATTTTCTATCCCTGAAAACAGCCCATTCCTGCCCACACCCACAATTTTAGACCTGACAAGAGCGAGGAAAAGTCGCAGATAGCAGCACAACTAACCGTTGCACCGCCACCTATGCCCGAAATACCCCTAATATAGGAGTATTTCAAGATAATAAATTACCACCTTTGTGCCAAAGATACTTCCTCCCCAGTGATGACAGATCTCATCATGTCTTTGTTGTAGTTGGTCTTCATAGCCTCCACCAGTTTGGAGAGGGCTCCTTTATTCCCCGGGTTTACTTGTGTGAAGGCAATGCTGGTGGTTCTTATGGACTAGGCCACCCCGTCAAGCCTTGCTCTTGACAAAGCAGTAGGGTACTCCCCCTGTCTGCTACAGAACAGGCAGGAACCGGTTTAGCATGATGTTGGTTGGATGTCCTAACCAGTACCAAAGCTCTTTGGCCTTTTACCAAACAGTGGGTTTGCCACCTTCTTCACTTTCACCTTCCTAATGACTGCAGGGGCAGGAGTCACCTTCCTCCACTTAGCCTTCTTTCCTTTTGGCATGATGAAAGGGGCTGAGAAGAAAAGCATCACACCTAGAAGCTGACTGGTAGTGTCACGAGGGTGTCAAGAACCACGCCTGACTCCGTTATACCCGGGGTCAGGAAGTCGCAGCGGTTGGCTGCACGCTCTATGTAAGATAGGGCTGTTTCCTTATGGTAGCTTTCTGGGTTTGCTTTGCAAACCCTTTTGGCTCACTCAGGGATCCGTAGCTCCTTCTCCTCAGCTGTTCCTTGTCCAGCACTCCCAACCTCCTTATATTCCCCTCTCACACTTCTATGGTTGCCAGATATAGAGCTTCCTGCCTGGACATCTATTCTGACCCTCTGGAGCTGTGTTGCTGCGTTCTCTGGTAGTTGGTCCAGAACGCTACCCTCCGGATCCCTGTTGGACCTTTGTGGTCTATTGTGGTCGCCCACCTGGGTGTATGTGTTTGTCTGTTTTGTCTGTCCTCTCCCTGGTGTTTCCCTCTTAGTGACAGTGGTGCGGACTAGCGATCCCACCGGCCCGTTCACTAGCTAGGGCGCATTTTAGGGAAAGCCAGGGTTTAGGCACGTGATCGCCGCACGGGTGAGGAACCCGTCTAGGGACGTCAGGGCAGTCAGGTGCCAGCCGCAAGGTGAGTTAGGGGTCACCACCTTTCCCTCTCCCTTGGGCAGGGCTTTCCCTTTTTCCTCCCTGTGCGTGACGCCGGTCATTACAGGTAGAGAAGATTACCAATCAATGCCTGCACATGGCACCTCATTAGTATCTAGGTGTCCACTCTGTGAACCTCACTCCAACACCTTTTAGAAGCAGCTGTACTTCTTCCATCTCAGCACTTGATAACACATTGTAGGACACCTCTTCCACAAATCCACAAATTTTCCAAAATTTTACCGACAAATTATGAAAAATCTTTGGACAAACTTTTTTAAGGACACACTGGTAAACTACAGTATAATAAATTATAATGAATATCTGTATAATAAAAATCAATGTCTGTTTGTCTCTCTGTACTCGATAGGCATCCAGATAACTGAACAGATGTACACCAAATTTGGCACATAGCTACATTGGGTATCTCAGACGGTTTTCATAAAGGTCTCAGCTGTCTTAACTTTGACCTTCATAGTGCTCACCCTCTTAACAGTGACTTCCACAGCGATATGCCCCCTTAATAGTGACCCCTTAACTGTGAGCTCTATAGCACCCCGTCCCCTTAATTGTGACTCTAACAACTTCCTTCCTCTTAATAGTGACCTCCACAGTGCCCCATCCCCTTAACAGTGACTTTTGCAGCACCCCACCCCCTTAACAGTGACCTCAACAGTGCCATGCCCCTGAACAGTGGTGTCCATAGCACTCACTCTCTTAACAGTGATAAAAGATAGTGGTTTTTGAACCCTATTTTCGGCGCTGAAAACAGGAGGCAGATTCTCATAAAATATATTTTAAAAATTGAATAGCTTATTTATTCTTTTGTCAACGCGTTTCAAGGGCACACAGCCCTCTTCGTCAGGACAATAAAAGCATAATCTCTTAACAGTGAACTCCACAGCACCCCACCCCCTTAACTGTGACCTTCACAGCTCCCAACCCTTTTAATGACTGAACAGTGGTGTCCACAGCACTCACTCCCTTAACAGTGAACTCCACAGCACCACACCCCCTTAACAGTGACCTCCACAGTGTCCTGCTCCTTAACACTGATGTTCTCAGTCTCCAGCTTTTAACAGTGACCTTCACAGCACCCCGCCTCCTTAACTATGATCTTTACAGCTCCCAAACCCTTTAACAGTGATTTGCACAGCACCCCGTCCCCTTAACAATGACCTGTAAAAAGGAAGAAAAATGGCTGAGTTGTTAGGAAAACCTGGAGTAAAACTGTGTGCATGTCAAGACTGAAGGACTTGCGAGCTTCTAATGGCTGATAAGAGTCATGTGACTGTGAGTGAAGAATCTCAAGCTTCTATTGGCTAATACATTTTTAGGGTGCTGTAGAGGTCACTGTTAAGGGAATGTGGCGCTGTTGAGGTCATTTTTAATGGGTGGGGCACTGTGGAGGTCATTGTTAAGGATGGGAGGTTCTGTGGAGGTTACTGTTAAAGTGTCAGTGTGCTGTGAAGGTCACTATTAAGGGAGGACTGTTAAATAGTGATGAGCAGCAAAGGCAATATTCGAATTTGCAATATTTCGCAAATTTTTTGCCGAATATCCACCGTAAATTCGTAAATTCGAGAATTCGTGATCTCCAGTCATTTTTTACTTGATTGCGAAAAAATTAACAATGTAATATATTTGCCATAAATTCATGATAAATTAGCGATTAGAATATTCGACACTATTCGCGCTATAGCACTATATTCTAAATATTTGCGAATTCTCGAAGTGGCGATATTTGCGATTAAAATTTGTGATTCGAATATTTGCACTCAAACCTACTGTTAAAGGAGCTGGGTGCTGTGGAGGGTACTTTTAAGAAGACTGGGGCACGGGAGGGGGGCGCTTAGGGGGTCAGTTATGGTTGACAGGTAATAAAATAAACAGTTCTGCTGGGCTATATAGAGCTACTAGCGATTTCCCCATAAAACAGAGGGCATTGGCATAATGTGGACCTTTGGGACAAATTCAATAAACATACAGCCCAACATTTCATACTCAGGCAGCGTTGAGTAGTTTTTCTAGTAAGTAAAAAGTCTATAGATGAACATGTTAGTAGAATTTACTGTGAACTGTAACATTTTTACAGTTACTATAACCAGCATAAATTCCAAAGGTTACACACACATTTTATTTTCATGGTTACATGAAAAAGTCACCTATTTTTAGGGACTGCCCAGAAATTTATGGATGTTGGCAAACCTAATCTGTATGGAACTGCATTTCATGATCTATCCAGTCTTCTGTCGCTACCATTCACAGATTAACCAGGCCTCGCCCTATCATATGCACAAAACAATAATACTCTGATACAAGTTATTGCTCACTCCACCAAATGTGGCCAAATCTCCTCTATATATTGTCTCCTTTACGTTCCCTCCTGTGCAGAGGGAATTGTGCAGAAGCAGGAGTAAATAACCTGTCGCATCACCTATATTGAATGGTGAATCCTATACAGAGGTATTTTCTTTCTGTTATGACATTGGGTTGGGAACTACTGTGCCAACCAATTGATTTGACTTAGAGCTAAAATGAATAGCATTATCCGGGTGCTTCCCTGGTTTTCCCTTTTAAACCAGGCTACTACCTCTTAAAATGTATCTCTGTGTAGTTGGCTGCTGGCCCACGTGGGTCAGAGAGATCACTTTGTAGCACGAGGGATCAGACAAAACTTATAGTCAGTAACAGGCCAGGGTAAGGGCAGGCAGAGTACATGTAAATACATGAAACATGCCAAAGGTCAGGACAGGCAGCAAAGGGTCAATACAGTAATTAGGCATAGTTCAGCTCAGCCAGCAGAGCAACAGAATCTGGAAACAGACATAGGTTAATACACAGGCAGAAAAATGGAACAGCACATCTTCACAGGGGCTAGCAAGGTAGATGAACCTATTGCTCATGCACCCTCCCCTATTGGAAGCCCTCACCTATAAGAAGGTGCCTTAAGTGGGCAGCAATACGTTGAGAAAGATTACGATTCACATGAGGGCAGGAGGGGGGGGGGAGAGCATCAGGCCTTGTACATATATCTGCATTCAAACCAGTTTTCTGGTGTTAATCAAGACAGAAATACACGGCAGCTTGGACCTGCCATAGATTTTAGTCTGATGCACGGCTAGAGGTAGTATGCTCTAAATCGATGGAAGGCCTTTATCTCTGCATACATTTGACACATCTGACTGCACAGCGGAAATCAAGACCAGTGATGAAAACACCGTTCTTAGAATTATTAATAATAAATGATAAATGTCCCACAAAATCATGTAAATGCAACAGTAAATAAGATAAGTCAAAAGCTTAACGAGAACCTGTAACCTCATCTGACATGTCAGTTTTAGTGATTACTTGCATTGCCCATTGTAATAGCAATTGGGGAGCATCTATTCCTATGACTCTATGTTGTACCATTCACTTATTATTCTTGCTAGAAGTTATGAATGAATTGCTAGCAGTTTGCAATGAAGGTCCAGCTAGTTGTTACCAATTGGAGGTGTGTCCCTGCACAGTCTGACACTGAAAGCACTGATTGGAGAGGGTCAGACTGTGCAGTAACACCCATCTGGACCTTCATTACAAACTTACAAACTGCTAACAATTCATTTATAACTTCTAGCAGCAGGAATAATAAACAAATAGCACAACATTGGGGCATACTTGTCATGCCTTCACTCTAGAATTCTGACTATTAAAAAGTCGCAAAATAGGATTTTGAGACTTTTTGCAGTTTTACACCACTCACTTCAGTTTTGAAATATGTGTGGAAATCTGGGCATGGTTAGCTATGTTAATGAGCTTCACTCCAGATTTATCATTGAGATTTTTTAAAAAGTCGCAAAAAAAGTCGCACTCTCACTCCAGTAGACGGAGGGAGTAGGAAAACGGAATTAGCTGTTCTAGACAAAGTGTTAGGTTTAAGGTTAAGAAAATGTATCAAACAACATGAGACATTTGATAAATGTGGCATAAAGTCCTCCAACACTGACTCAAACAAAACTGACTTCAAATATTCCCCTTATGATAAATTCTCCCCAATATTGCTACAAAGGGGGTGCAAGAAAACTGATATCTAAGGATATCAGCCCGATTTTCGATACTGAGCTGTTCATATCATCATATCAGTCAAATTTATCTAAATAGAAATATACTAGTCTTACCCTCACCTGTCCTTTTATTTTTGATAAAAATCGCTTTTATTTATATGCTAATTACCTTCATAACGTACCCAAGGAGCTGTCCCTCTGCCTGTTTGTGGCCAGCCACGTCCCTTATCTTGGAGCCCAGCGCCGCCCCGCAGTTAATTATTAACTCCTCTCCTCTGCTTTTTTTTTCCGCAGTGGGCCATAATCTCTAGTGTTGATTACAAATATTCGAATTGCGAATTTTTATCGCGAATATCGTCACTTTGAGAATTTGCGAATATTTAGAATAAAGTGATATACAGAGGTTGCGCTACATTTTTTCCGGAAGAGTAAAAATACTCCTCTGACCATTTTTGAGGAGTATTTTTAGCCGAGGAGGAGTACGTAATTTGCAGTAATTCATATATATAATACACAGGCCTAAATAATGTTAAGATGTTGCTATTTAGGCAAGGAAACCATTACCAGTCTCCTCTATAATGTCTTCCATGCAGAAATAGCTAATTTTGACCTTTTTAAATGTATCTCTCAGAAGACTGAATCCCTACCTTTCTTGAAGCACCACATCTGTCACGTAGAGATCGGAACGGTAGACTGTGCAAAATACAATGCAATAAGAATTGAACAGGGACGTCTGGTGGTTGTGGCAGGGAGCAGTGGGTGGCGGTCTGGGACGAATGCACAGTCAGTTATAGGACAGTCTTATACACACCGTATAGTGTACTTGGCGTCTCTGTACTTTACATCTATGAGCACTGTGGCTTTCACTATAAGGTCTGAAGCACATGACTGTATCCATTTTGCGGTACGCAAATCACGGATGCGGTCCGTGTGCAATCCACATTTTCTTGCGGACCCAGTGATTTAAGTGGGTCCGCCAGAACAGGAGATGCTCTATCTTTTGCAGCATGGAGATGTGGATAGCACACGGATGTCCATATTTTGTGGATCTGCGATTTGCAGACCTCCAAAATGGATACAGTCGTGTACATGAGACATAATGGGGGCAAAATGGCTGCCCGTATATCTGGGACAATCTATTGCCTATTTGCCAACCCTCCTTGGTTTTTCTGGAGTCTCCCTAAAAATGTAAGCCCTCTTAGATCCCAGCAGGACACATAACATTGCACCAATCACAAATTGTGCCGTCTAATTATGAGAAATTAATTTAATGTGCTCACCAATCATAAGTCTTCCAATAGTCACATTCACTTCATGTTCTGGACGGTCGGGCTGCGGGTCACTTTCTCCATGTGCTCACAGCGTCCTCTCATAGCCCACCCCAACACATCACCATCAGCCCCCCCAGTCTCCATGTCAACATGCGCTGCGCCCGACTGATCTTGCACGGACCCAATCATTTTATTCATCCCACCAGGGAAAACATGCTCCGGCACATAGTGCCCCGGGGGGAGTCTGTTGGTATCTGGTTACTGTGGAGTTTGGGCGCACATTCTTCCCTGGAGAGGACGCCGTAAGCACATGGAGGAAGTGACCCACAGCCCAAGACCGCTTACCCTGCCAGGCGCCACCCGGTGAGAATCTCGCGCCGCTGCAGGACTCTTTCTCCTCACTTCAGAGTGGTGTGCCAAATGTCCGGCAGCCCGCTGTAAGGAGCTTTGTTATTGGTCATTTCAGGCACAGTCAGCATCGCTGCGCTGCCCGTGCAGTTCACAGCGCTCACTGCGCTGATGAAAGGCAGGGAAAGTCTAAGGCGTATTGGTACGCCTTAGACTTTTTTAAGGAGTAAAATCGCCTGAAGACGCGTCTATGACGCTTGTACAGGCGTTATTGCGACCTCTGGTGATATATATTCGTAATTTCGAATATTCAAGATTTTTTTTTTAATCAGTACACATGATCCGTCCATGCTTCTAGCTTGTGGGCCAATGATAAGGCTGCAATATCGTTGACTTTAAGAGTAGTGTTGATTGCGAATTTTCGTAATGCAAATTTTTTGCGCAAATTTTTCAATTGCCAATTTCCGCAATCAAGAAAATAATCACTGGAGATAACGAATTCGCAAATATATGGCGAATATTCACCCAAATATTTGCGACATATCACAAATTTGAATATTGCCCCTGCAGCTCATCACTAATAATCTTACGCATGCGCTATTGATACACAAGTCCGGGCAGAGGACGGAGGTGAATCAGCGCAAGATTACAGTGCACTGCGCAAAAAAAAATCTGAGGAATCGAGTGAATAATTAACAGTGGGGCGGCGCTGGGCTCCAAGATAAGGGGCGTGGCTGGGCACAAACGGCCAGTGGGACAGCCCCTTGGGCACGTTATTACGGTAATTAGCATATAAATGAAAGCGATTTTTATCAAAAATTAAAGGACAGGTGGGGGTAAGACTAGTATATTTTTATTTAGATAAAGGAGACTGATATGATGATATGAACAGCATCGGGCTGACAAAATCCCTTTAACAAAATTCACATCCACTATTAGAGTGGTGGGGGTCCTATCACTGGCACTCCCTCCAATCACTAGAAAGGGGTCCTGTACCCCGCAGAACCCCCTGAGGACAGGAAATAACTTTCTTCAACTGGAATGCTCCTTTCATCTACAGTTATAAGATTATATCATAATTTCTCACCCTTTTGTATGTTAAATGGTTACATTATACTTGATCCTCTAGAAGACCTTAGGACCAGGGTTTTTTTTCTGACGGAACGCGCTGGAACGGCGTTCCGCCACCTATTTTTGCCGACTCGCCCCGCCCCCTTTAGTTACTGGGCCCAGCCGGCCCGCTGCTAGTGGCGTCGCTAGAGGGGGGCGAGGGGGGGCAATCGCGACCCTATGTTGTTCTTTGCCTCCCAGGGTGCCCCCCCCCGCTGATTCTCCCAGGTGAAAACTAATGAGCGCTTCCATTATGGAAGGGCTCATTAGTGTACCGAAGGACCAGGAAGTGGTGAACGCTCTGTACTTACCACTTCCTGGTCCTCGGCTGTTGGCTGTGCAGGGCTGCGCACAGCGTGAGGGCGCTCTGTGCGCGCCAGTTCAGAGCACAGTCGACTGAGGAGAAAGAAAATTGCAGGCGGCGTCCATCCAGGAGCAGGAGAGGTAAGTGTTTTTTTATTTTATAAAAAAGGTGGCTGCTGGGGGCATAATGGGGGCCAATTGGAGGCCTATGGGGGCTAATTGGAGGCATATGGTGGCTAATTGGAGGCATATGGGGGCTATGGGGGCTAATTGGAGGCATATGGGGGCTAATTGGAGGCATATGGGGGCTATGGGGGCTAATTGGAGGCATATGGGGGCTAATTGGAGGCATATGGGGCTAATGAGGCATATGGGGGCTAATGAGGCATATGGGAGCTAAGGAGGCTAATGAGGCATAATGGGGGCTAATTAGAGACACAATGGGGGCTAATTAGGCATATGGGGGCTAATAAGAGGCATAATGTGGGCTAATGAGGCATAATGGCTTATAATGGGGGCTAATAAGAGACATAATGTGGGCTAATGAGGCATAAGGGCTGATATGGGGGCTAATGAGAGGCATGGGGGCTGATATGGGAGTGATGAGAGGCATAATGAGGGCTAATGAGAGGCATAATGTGTCATGCCCCCATAACAGTGTGTCTTCCACAGATCCACCATAACAGTACGCCTGCGCACTGACGAGAGACAGAAAGAAGGGGAAAGAATCCGCGGAAGCAAGCAGAGGACGGCACAGCAGACTGAATAGCTTCTTTTGTAAGTAAATTGTTTTATTATAAATGTATCCCTGCATACCGCAATTCTCTCGTATTTTGTAATCTTATTTATATATACTTATTTTGTTTTTGCCCCCCCATTTTTGACTGTGGAATCTTTGTGCCCCCCCTATATATTGTTCCTAGAGTCGCCACTGCCGCGGGCACTGGCAGCCTTGCTGTCACGTCACTGGCAATTTTACTTGCATCCCTGTTCTCTAAAGGAGCGGTTTTAGGGGGCGGTCCTAGGGGTGGGTAGGGGCATGGCCAGGGGAGGGGGGGTGAGTTCCACCACCTTTTCTCTGAGAAAAAAAGCCCTGCTTAGGACTACCTATAATCAGTGGTGGCCAGTTCGCAGTGTTCGCCAGCGAACACATGCGGGCTGCCATCTTGACTCACCCATTTTTTCAGACCGGCTCGCGGCACAGGCACAGGTAAGGGCGTACCTGTGCATCGCCGGACTTGTGAGTCAAGATGACAGCCCGCATGTGTTTGCTGGCGAACACTGCAAACTGGCCATCACTGCCTATAATAGTGAAAAAGTAATGTCTAAACTCAATAAATTCTGCTTCATTTTAAATGTTCATGTTTAACGCAAATTACATAGGACCCTTCTCTCTTCATTTTTTGTACATAGGATTACAAAAGACTATTTTATTTAAAGAGACGTCCATGTGAGATTACACTGTCAGCAGTTGAATGTGACCTAGAGGTTGAAGGGAAAAAAATGAAGTTCAGCAAGTATGCACATTGGGGTTAAGCTGCATAATTAAAGCTTCTCAACCAAAGGTGAAATAATTATTGGAGATTTGTACCAAGATGAAAAATGAATTGAAATCAATTGAAGATTAGATGATTCACCTATGATATGCCTGGCTACGTTATTAAAAATTGGCTGCATGCCCAGAAGAGCTTGAAGCAGGAATTTGAGAACTTGATGATTAAAGTAAGATCACCATGGGCACCTCAATATTGCAAACAAAGCATGTGTCTGAGCTGTACCCGTCTGTTGAAACGTTAAAGACCACACTCACGATTACATCCCTCATGAACTCTGTGCCTTAGGAAGTGACTATCAGCTAAATCTACCTTGGAAATTTGATATCAGTCCAGATAACCACAATGGATGAGAATAGTAAAATAGTATTTACATGAATGTAGGGGTATTTGGAACCATTACAACATGCTTTCATCAGTGAGGTATGGGCGAGTAATCTTGTGCAAACACAATCTGTAAAATGTATAGCATGCTCTGCTTAAAAGCAATCTATCAGCACAATGCTGCATAATCATATTTGAAGCTGAATATAGCCCTTGGTAATGTCATTTGTTTCTATGCTTTCACAAAAATCTCAATGTTATGTTTAAAATTTGCGGAATAAAAGAATTGCCGTTCTTATCAACTCTGTCAGTCATGGGGTCATTTATAACACACAATCATAATGACATGTACTGTAGTTGGCTTTATTTGCATTTGCTTTAACAGCAGGAGTATTTATTTTGCATGGCAGCTCAATTTTTTAAAAAAAATTAGATAAGTGTAAAGTTTACCGATATAATATTTGCTGCTATAGTCACTATTTCCTAATATAATTGGCCAGTGTGTCCTCTAAAGGCCCCCATATACATGAATGTACTGGTGGCTGAATCCACATGGCGAGTTTGGCGGACAGTCTATTGTGTATGGGGAGCTCCCGACTTTCGGGAGGAGAGAAGGATCAGCCAAAATGAATATTTTCGCCAGATTCTTTTGCTCGTCCTGGAGATAAGTCCCCATCAGAAGTGTCTGGCAGAAGCTCCCTCCCCTCTCCCCATTGAATATACATACACATATGTGTGGGGGGAGCCGGGAGGTCTAGTAGTTGGGAGAGTTACGTAGCTGTTGGCGGAACAAACGTTTGGCTGACAGAAATTGAATGAATATGGCTGCCATAAGAGATTTAGCTATATGAATGCAGTGGTTATCTACATTTCTTCAACTTCAGATAATGCAAATTCTGTTCCATCTTGTAGTCATGGATGCATTGGCTGATTAGAGATAATACCTCTGCTAGCAGTCTGCAGTTACTAGGCAGTAGGAAACTGCAGTTTCCATGTAAGTTACATATAAATACATAAACACATGAATTTATATAAAAGATATCTAATACAGCACCTTTATTAGGAAAGTTGTGTTTGATATTGTATGTTTCTAATTTTGTAACTTTTGTCATTTACTGTATGTATTTTGTGTACCTCAGACTTAAAGTGGACCATTCATGGTTTTTTACAAATTGAGATAAATACCTTTACTTGCGGGGTACCCCCCGCTGATGCTGCCACCCTGCCTGATTTTTTAAAAATATCGCCCCTATACCCCACTGTCCCCTCCCCCTAGTTTTCCCTCTCAGTATGCTAATACTGAGCATCGGTACAGGGAGGAGGAGACTCCAGGGTTTCTCAATGGGCGTCTCCTTCTCCCTGGCTGTGCCGCGATCCAATCACAGCGGAGAGAGCGTCACAGCCAGGGAGAAGGAGAGTTTTTTTTTCTCCCTGGCTGTGACGCTCTCCACTGTGATTGGATCGCAGCACAGCCAGGGAGAAGGAGACGCCCATTGAGAAACCCTGGAGTCTCCTCCTCCCTGTACCGATGCTCAGGATTAGCATACTGAGCAGGAAAACTACGGGGGAATACAGCGGGGCACAGGAGCAATATTTAAAATAATCAGGCAGGGGTACACCGCAAGTAAAGGTATTTATCTCAATTAATAAAAAAACATGAAAGGTACACTTTAAAGATAATGTGTAGAGATGGCCTTGCGGTTTGCCCGGCGGTCGTTTTGCGGCGAACTTTGCTCGTTCGCTGTTCGCCGAACGGCGATATTTGTGCCCGCCATATTCTTTTACATTGTGAAGAACTTTGACCCATGACACATCCATCGGGTGGTACAGGACAGCCAATTAAGACATCTCAGCACATGGACATATACCCTTACCTTATAAATAAACCTGATCTGGCCGCCATTTCACAGTCAGTCTTTTGCCAGTGTAGGGAGAGGTTGCTGTGTGGAGCAGGGACAGACTGTTAGGGACACCAAACGCTAGATAATAGGGCCACAAAAGTCCTTTTAAGGACTGGTATAGGTGTGCTATCGATAGGTATGACAAACTGAGGGTTGTAATATACTTATAATATACCTTCTAACATATAAAGTATATTATAGTGCATTTGTATTGTGCAGCAGTTGTAAGCAGTTAAACTGCGATACTGCAGCCGTACCGAGTGCCAAACGCTATTGGAACTAATCATTTCTACTGGTGTGATTTACCAGTTGCCCCCTCAATAAAAAGATTGACGCAGGGGTGTTATATACCAATAATATACTATCTATATAGTGCATTTAGGTAGTGCAGCATTTGTTTGCGGTTTTACAGCATTACTGCAGCTACACAGAGTGACAAACACTATTTGAAGAAATAATTTCTATTGGTGTGATTTACCAGTTGCCCCCCAAAAAAACTGATTGAAGCAGGGGTGTTATAAACCAATAATATACTTTCTATATAGTGCATTTAGGTAGTGCAGCATTTGTTTGCGGTTTTTCTGCGTTACCGCAGCTACACAAAGTGACAAACACTATTGGAACCAATAATTTCTACTGGTGTGATTTACCAGTTGCCCCCCAAAAAAACTGATTGAAGCAGGGGTGTTATAAACCAATAATATACTTTCTATATAGTGCATTTAGGTAGTGCAGCATTTGTTTGCGGTTTAGCTGCGTTACCGCATCTACACAGAGTGACAAACGCTATTGGAACAAATAATTTCTAGTAGTGTGATATACCAGTTGCCCCCCTCCCCCCAATTTTTTTTTATTGAAGCAGGGGTGTTATTTACACTAAAATAATTTGCAGTCATTTCTTGTGAAAGAGCATAGGGAGGTATTTCAGTAATACACAAAACATTTAAATGCACTGTACAGTTGCATTAATTTCTGGTGAAAGAGTATAGGGGCTTATTTCATGAATAAAATAAAAATACATACGCATTGCTGGTGAAAGCATATAGTGGCCTATTTCAGTCCAACAAGAAAAATACTGTCACGCCTTGCCCTGTGAATGTGCGGAGGTCTGTCAGACTGGCTGCACATGTCTGACTTCTCTGTTTGTTTTGGTTTGGGTTTGAGCTGGATCCACCTTCCCTCAGGTGTACTGGGTTTGATTGTTAGTGAGGCTATTTATCCCTCCTTCCCCCAGTGGCCTGTGCGTGTTATAGTTCTTTCCTGTGAGCTCTGGATGTATGGTGGATCATCTGCTCCAGCTCTGCTCAAGATAAGTCCTCTCCGTTATTTCCAAGTGTGTCTTTTACCTACAGTAGGCCTCTAGGGAGACGCTTGATTCCTCCGGGTTTAAAGAAACAGGTTGCCTCTTCCCTTTTCGCTACAGCTTAGGGTTTGTCCAGGGTGTATAGGTTTAGGCACGAGGGCATGTACATATCCACCATTAGGGTATGCACATGGACACAGCAGTTTAGGGAAAACTTTTAGGGATTGCTAGGAGGTGACCCTTTTCTCCCAGCTTTTGGGCCTAGTCATTTGTTCTGTTTGTTTTCCTGTGTTTGGTTATTTCCCCGCTTACCTACCCATCGTGACAAATACATTTTCAGTTCACTTCTGCAGTTATTTCTGTTGAAAGTGTATAGTGGCCTATTTGAGTCCAACAAGAAATATATATTCTCAGGTCACTTCTGCAGTTATTTCTGGTGAAAGCGTATAAGGGTGTATTTCAGTACTACAAGAAAAATACATTCTCAGTTCACTGTTGCAGTTATATCTGGTAAAGTCTTTACTGGCGTATAGCAGTAGAAAAAGAAATATACATTTGCCATTCTCTGTTGCACTTATATCTTGAAAAACATTTATTGACGTATATCTGTAGAAATATAAAAATATATTCAGCTTTCACTGTTGCAGTTACAGTATATGAGGTAAAGCCTTTAGTGGCGTATTTCTGTACAAAAATCAAGATATATTCAGCATTCAGCACTGCAGTTATATGTGGGAAAGTCCTTTTTGCGGTATGAACTGAATTACGTTGTGTTAAAAATTTGGATTTACGTTTCACACCCTGCACACTTACATTACGACGTCCATAAGAGCGGCACACCAATACAGGTGAATACCCTATGCACTAACCCTGCACATAAATGCAAAATAATTCACACTAGCCCGCATCTATCTACGGTATTGCTTACTGGACACTACGAGGACTTTTCTGCAGCACAGAAACCGCACGAGGTCCGCGTCTCGCTTTTCCAGCGCGGACCTACTTCCTTCGCTATGTCCCGTTCACTTCAGAAAAAATCTTGTATTCTGCATTAACCGCTGCACTGATATGCGCTAAAATCTCTTTTGAAATATTTTGGTGTAAAAAAAATTGTATTCGACGTTAAGCGCTGCACTGATATGCGCTAAAATCTCTTTTGAAATATTTGGGTGCCAAAAATCTTGTATTCAGCGTTAAGCGCTGCACTGATATGCGCTAAAATCTCTTTTTAAATATTTTGGTTGTTAAAAAAACTTGTATTCGGTGTTAAGGGCTGCACTGATATGCGTTAAAATCTCTTGAAATATTTTGGTGGAAAAAAAACTTGTATTCGGCGTTAAGCGCTGCACTGATATGCGCTAAAATCTCTTGAAATATTTGGGTGGCAAAAAATCTTGTATTTAGCGTTAAGCGCTGCACTGATATGCGCTAAAATCTCTTTTTAAATATTTTGGTTGCTAAAAAAACTTGTATTCGGCGTTAGGGGCTGCACTGATATGCGTTAAAATCTTTTTTGAAATATTTTGGTGGAAAAAAAACTTGTATTCAGCGTTAAGCGCTGCACTGATATGCACTAAAATCTCTTTTGAAATATCTTGGTGGAAAAAAAACTTGTATTCGGCGTTAAGCACTGCAATTATATGTGGCAAAATCTTTTTTGAATTATTTATGTGGAAATTTAAATTATAACTATTTTTACGTATTTTATGTTATTTAAAGTCATTTCCCTATCCACATTTGTTTGAAGAGCACTTGCCATGCTCTTAACCACATTTTGATGCCATTTGCAGCCCTCTAGCCCTTTCCATGACATTTTTACAGCCATTTTAGTGCTCAAAAGTTCGGGTCACCATTGACTTCAATATGGTTCGGGTTTGGGGTCAAGTTCGGGTCAAGTTTGGGTCCCGAACTCGAACTTTTTTGTGAAGTTCGGCCAAACCCGTCGAACCCGAACATCCAGGTGTCCACTCAACTCTACTTGTGACATCTGTTCAGCAATACCTTCTGTGTTTCAGGGGCAGAGATAGGAAGAATATTATTGAAAACAATTATATTTTTTCTATAATTTATCCACATTTTTTCTATAAACGGTGTCTGCAGTGAATTGTCACATCTGCGCTGCAATAGCGTGTGTCAGGGCCAGATATTGGGAAAAATATTAGCAAAAACGATTATATTTTTTCCATAATTTATTCACACTTTGCCTATAAACAGTGTCTGCAGTAAATTTTCACGTCTGCACTGCAATAGCATGTGTCAGTGTAATGGGGTGCCGAAGGCGCACTCGGTCTCCCATCAGCCGCAGACCTGCTGCTTAGCTTCGGGAGCGAGGATCTGTGTTTGACCTCGTTCCCAGGGCGGCTTTGCTCGACTGGTCGGTCTGTCGGTCACATGACCCTCACTCCCCACTGTAAATAAAGGCAGCCTGCTGGCCACAGGTTGCCTGTTAATTTAGGTTCCTGGCATTTGTTGGATACCTGTATACTTTCCTGATCCTGTTCCCTGACGATCCTTTGCCTGCTCCTTCTGTACTGCTCATCCCTCCTGGTATTTTGACCTCAGCTTCCACCTGACTATTCTTTGTGGACTCCTTTGGTACTTCTCGACTCTCCTGGTATTTATGACCCTGGCTTCTCCTGACCATTCTTTGCTTATCCCTCTGTACTGTGTTGTCCTCTTGGTTTTGACCCGGTCCGTTCACTATCCGTTATTTGTCTTGTCTGTCCTTCCTGCACGTATCCTAAGTTAGGGACTGCCGTCCAGTTGTCCCCTGTCATCAGGACTCGTGAGGCAAGTAGGCAGGACCAGGGGTGAGGGTGGAGCGCAGTGGTCACTATCCTCCCCCCTGTGTGTGTGTGTACGTGACCGTTACAGTCAGGGCCAGATATTGGGAAAAATATTATTGACAACAAATATATTTTTTTCATAATTTATCCACACTTTGCCTATAAACGGTGTCTGCAGTGAATTGTCACATCTGCGCTGCAATAGCGTGTGTCAGGGCCAGATATTGGGAAAAAAATTAGCGAAAACTATTATAATTTTTCCATAATTTATCCACACTTTGCCTATAAACGGTGTCTGCAGTGAATTGTCACATCTGCGCTGCAATAGGGTGTGTCAGGGCCAGATATTGGGAAAAATATTACTGACAACAAATATATTTTTCCATAATTTATCCACACTTTGACTATAAATGGTGTCTGCAGTGAATTGTCACATCTGTGCTGCAATAGCGTGTGTCAGGGCCAGATATTGGGAAAATCTTACTGACAACAAATATATATTTTTCCATAATTTATCCACATTTTTCCTATAAACGGTCCCTTATAACATACAACATTTAATATGAAGAAGGCGAGCATTAAGGGACGGAGAAGTGGCCGTGATGATGATGGTGC